>NC_073695.1:53400966-53463466 GCF_029784165.1 Wyeomyia smithii | reverse complement strand
TCTGTCTGTCTGTCTGTCTGTCTGTCTGTCTGTCTGTCTGTCTGTCTGTCTGTCTGTCTGTGGACGAATGAATGATGTGATGGAATAAACCCGTGCGATTGTATTAGATATCTACGGAGGAGACTAGTGCGTTAAGTGGGCGGGGCCACGTTAACTGTATCATTTATTTAATCATTTAATTATTTATTTGTATTTTAAGATCTGCTTCAACAATTTTGTTGTAAAAACTGATTAGGAATCAATAAATAAAACGAAGAAAAAACTCGAAAACATGTCTACGTGCATGTTTTAGAATGCAAATGTTATCTTTTGTTAAGAATTTTGAGCTTTGTCATTCTGTGCATTCGCTATTTAATCAAATCAAGGCCTAGTATACATATAAATCTTAATGTTTATACTAGGTAGATTCAAAAACATACCGTTTGATTATCTAGTAAGTCATACACAATCACATACAAAATAAATAAGAAAACTAATTGCTTTATAGCTCTAATAATCTACACACACAGACAACTTTTATCGAAGTACTAAGTTCACGTTAGCACCAACGTTGCTCGTGAACTAATTATTCCCCCATTTCACAACCATTTCCAGCGTACAAACTGATTAACAAATGACGAATAAATTTAGTCAGTATGCAGCACTTCGTTAGCGCCAAAACCCTTCCTGCAATCGTAACGTAATGCAGTGCGAATGGAATTACTACAAACACGATTTTCTACAACATTCCTCCGCGATGCATAAATTACCCTGGAACTGCTTCACGCCAACCGTTATGCTCCCTGCATTCTGCGCACCGAAAACTGGGACCTCCTGATTGTAAAATATGCCCGAAAGGTTCTCTCGAATTAATATAAACTAATGTCCACCTGGTTGGATGCGTTCCAAGCGGAGAAACCGTCGTCGCCGTGAGTTGATTTCAGTGCCACTGCGCCCATATAGTTTTAGTGTCAACTCCCAACAGTGGCAGCCTGCATTCATTCTCATTAGGCGCTCTTTTGGCTCGGATCCACCAGGTGTTCATCGGGTGCGCAGCGGCGGGTCCCACGTTAAACCCGCTTGTGCGTTACAGTATGGAGTAAGGATTCATTATCTCGTCAAGCGGGGTTTATTGTGGTGTGTCTCGATGTTAGTTCAAAAAGGTTAAAAAATACTCTTATAAATCGATTCAACTAGTTTCACAAAGGAAGTGTACTTGTTTTATGATAATCATCTAGGTCATTAGCACTTCTTAGGATAATCGCACCCACGAGAGCATCACCCTCTGCGACCAACGACCGATAAAACAATTTTTTTCGACTCTCAGCGAGTGAAGATATTTTCTGCAGCACTCAAGCAGCGCACACGGAAAGCTTCTCCAGAGGGTGTAGCAGAAGAAAAGATCTGTTTTGTTGCAAAGTAAGACATAGTCGTCTCGGTTTGATGCAAGCGCGCTGTGTTGTACAATCTTTATCCCCAATGTCTTCATCAGATTGCTCGCTGGTTGCCGTTTCGGCAGCGGTACATAATTAGCGATGAAGATTGTACTGTTAAAAAGTTTTTTCATTATGCTTATAATCCGTTCAACTTCCGCTTGTCTTTTCCGCGGTCTTGTGCGGTCTTGCAACCCGGCAGCAGAGAGAAGCAACATCTTCGGCGTCATAAGCCCTCGTTCATTCCGTCGCCTGTTTCTTTAACACGAATAACTTAAATCACTACTACTGAAGCAAGTGTGGTGAGAAAATTTAAAAGCTGCCTAGCCACTGAAGAATAGATTTGCAACCCTGAAAACTGTAAATATGGTCGAAGATTTTACAATGTCCAGCTTTGGGTGTTAGTGACTTCCTATTCCACTTTTTTTTTTGTTCATAGTCGCTTTTTTGCATAGAATAAGCCACTCGTAGTTTGGAGTGCTTCGTTCGGGAGCGGAAAGTCATAAGAAGCTTTTCGCGATGCCTGACAAGCAATAGAAAAGCAGGAAACGCCAGTTTGCGGCGTAGATTAAGTTTTGCCATTGTGGTTGCAAAGACCATTGACAAAACTATTACTAAGCAGCAAAAGTTCCCCACTCAGACTTTGTTGTTGGATTATATTTTGCAGCCGGCGAGCGAGCGACAGTCTGTACCATATATTTGGTTAAAGAGACTTAATTTTATGATTCAGTTGATAATGCTACTATATACAGAGCGAACTTTTTCAATATCACTTTTTTGTTTTGTTACATTTAGCTCAATCCTCTCGAGCTCTTTATTAGTCTGATTAGTTCACATTTCAACGTTCCACCATAATTGTATTCTTCCCGGAGGATTTAAACACGAAGCCCGCAGCGCAATCAAGCTTTAGCAAGCCGCAGGAGGGACGACAAAATATGGCATTCGCCTCATTAAACTTGCATCATCGTTTAGCGTTACTTTTGTAAGGAACACACGGTGGTACTTTTTTCAACGGCATTCCACACTGTTTGTATGCCTTCCACCTGTGCCCGCTCCTGCCCATCATTTTGGTTGACATTTTCTCCCCTGTTGACACCGTAAATGGTTCATTTTGAGCGCATAAAGCCAGCCTCATTGTACGGTGCTTTCTGCTGTGCCTACCATCATGAGGCTCGATATAAAAGGGCTTTCACTTTCATTGGCCTCCCACGGGAGCAGGCAGTAAGTATGTGTGATTCTGACGGCAAGTGTCCCCACGAAGGCAGGAATTACCGGATCGACGTTTGGTTATTCGGAAAGGTTGAGGTTGCTCGCGGTGCGCAACAGTCAGGCAGCAGGATAGACACATTTTCTTGGATGACGGGTAATTTGCTTCTACGGCTAAGGGATATGCCATTAAGCGGGACTTTACTGTCAAGAAAACGGCGACGATGAGCATCCACTTTACTGTCCAGCCTGAAAGGAGCACTGAAAGCGCCCATAAAATTAGCGGGTACTTGAGGGGCCGCCTGGTGGAAACAATCTGATCATTACTGTCAGATGCGGGATTCGGGAGCGCCAAGCTTGTGACGCGTGTCATGGTTCTACGATACGAATACACTTACCTAATGAACATAAATTCAATATATGTATTGAACCATATTTTCTAAACAAAATTGGACTTAAAATTGGAAGTAATCTGCATTTTTTAATTGGTTTACTTATTATTTGTTTAAGAAACATGAACTAATGAATCAAACCATCGCGAAGCAATTATTTCATACTGGTACACGTGCAAAAAAAAAATATTGGAAAGGAATTTGAGTATAGGAAGTGAGGCACTCTAAGTAACTAGAATTTGGAAAAGTGAGACGTTTCATAACATTAAGCATATTGCTTTATAAATTCCTAGCTGACTCGCTCACACTTTTATTTACAACAGACCCGGTCAACCTAGTATCGCCCAATTTTGTTATCTCCGATTTTTTATTTTTATTATTCTTAAGTTTTGAACATTGAAGACATGGGAGTTCTGAATTCATTCCGCATGCTTTCAACAATTACCTTGGTGAATTGTGTATCTATAGTCATTACAAACACAAGTTGAATCAGATATTGAGTAGGTATAAATATAAACAGCAAATCGTTTGCAATGATCTGTTTGATCGGAATGAGGACATCTGCTCCTTTGGATTTTCCTTAAGGTGAAACGGTATAAGAGCCAGATTTGGACGACTTCTCGGAAAAAAAGTAATGCATCGCTACTTCGCAAATCGATGCTGATCGATAATTTCCGATGTCGATGAAACTTTACATAGTTTTTCCTTTTTGATAAAGAGGTCATTTATTGGTATCAGTTCTTCATGTCTCAAGTCAAATTGCGAATAAAGAAAAATTATACAGACTGCGAATAAAAATTTTACGGGGTCAATTTTCCAAATTGACACATATCAAAAAGTACCTTTTTCAAAAACCTCATTTTTTACAAATTAAAAATGGCAATAAATATATTCACACATTGAAAATGACAATAAGTATTTTGGTGATGGTGAATGAAAAAACCAAAAGAGCATGTTTAAGTGCTTTGACATTTTCACTCAGAACTTTTTTTTCGAGTGTTTTTTTCTGGTTACACATTACAGTGTTTAAAAATTATTGCTTAGAGCAGGATTTTTTTTCCTGTGTGGACTCATCACTGCGACCAGAGATTAGATCTATTGTGATATTGCCCAAGTGTTTTCTGTACTCCGCACTTCCTATTGGCAGTATCACTATTGAAGTAATTGATACGCATATCATTCATATCCGTGCTTGTGTGTGAGTTTTACCTTTCCGTTTCAAGCTTACTACTCTACTATACCGAGCCTCTGTCCATCCTAACAATATCGCCTAATTACAATTTGCTGGAGAGAACTTTCATACGTTACTCACACCAGTTTTATTATAATAGGGACTTATTTTTGTTAGAAGGAGAGTCAACATAGGTACCGTAGAATTCAGATTGAAGGAAGGGTACTTGGTGGGAAGCCTGAGAATAAACCCATGCTAAAGTCCTTTAACAACCAAATGGCCTGATTCTACTAAGATTCGAACCCACGACCACCCGCTTACCAAAGCGGACTCTGTAACCTCGCGACTACGGAGCTCCTCTAGAGCAGGATACTAATCCACCGCGCTGTTTTTGCCATGCTCAATCATAGAAAAAGTGTTTTTTCACAGTCTGTAAATTTTTTTGAATTTGCAATTTTATTACCTACAACTTTGCTGAAGACACCATTTCAATCAAACAAGCCATGATCACGCACGGCCCTACGTTGTGTTCTAATTTCGCCCTTTGGAATCACGGGTGGGGCAATTAAGGCCCAGTGATAAGTTTTCTTTCCTACGACGAAGGCAACGCACATGTTCACTATACTGTACAATTGATTTCTACCGATATTTACAAACGGGCAGCGAGAGCGGGCTACCGCCGTACGTTTATCGACTAAAAAATATTGGGATGCTCAGAAGTCCTTTACAGCTGGTCGCAAACAATGACCAGCTTAGGCGGGAAGCGCAGATAATTCCTAATTGTTTTTTCCCAAGCCCGCCAACTGGCTTGGCTTGGCTTCAGAGTCGCTCACGGCGTCGCGGGCCGTCATTCCCTCTATAGTGCGGATAGTGTGACTCAACAAGCCATTTTCTCTGATACAGAAAATTTTATCCAGTAGTCACATTTTTGGTTGGCCCTATTTGTCACAACAGTCGTGGGTCTACATAAAGGACTGATATAATAAAATGACCTCTTTTTAAAAAAGGCAAAACTGTAAAAGTTTGATGCCATGAAATGTCTGACGCACCAGAAACAGGAAAGACCACACCATGCATGCTCGAATGTTAACTCCACCACCGGGTTTTTTGCAAGGTGAAATCTGTTCACAGACATCTGAGAAGAGGACTCAGAAAATGTGGTTGGGATGATTGCGGTAGTAAAGCCTCCCAAAATACAAAGTTGACTCACCCCGATCCACTCTCCAGCCCTGTTACCTTCCTGGAACAGCGGTTAAGACATTCATCTTTAATACACCCGCTTATCTATTAAAGCTCTTAGGTTGCATCCAGAAATTACGTAGCGCTCATAGAGGGGGGGGGCGGTATTTCTTGAGCGTTGCGATTTCTTACATAAATTTCCAAAAAAAAATAAACGAGCATCTTTATTAAGCAAATTCTTATAGCAGCGTTACGTAATTTTTATGGGGGGTTGGTGTTGGCGTTACGTTTCGTTACATATGGGAAGGTGAGGGTCCAAAAATTGGATTTTTTTTGCAACAATTGAAACATAATAAAAACAACAACAATTGAAACACAATAAAAAAGAAATTGTGATCATTTGTTGCACTGATGAGATCCCGAGGTTATAAGAAACATTTTTGCCTTTCTACTAGAAAGGTATAGCAATCACTTGCAAAACCGAAAGTATAAAAGTGCTCCAAAGGGCCGAATGACATATACCACTCGACTCAGCTCGACGAGCTGAGCATTTTCTGTATGTGTGTGTGTATGTGTGTGTGTGTATGTGTGTGTATGTGTGTGTGTATGTGCAGATTTTTATTCTCACTCACTTTTCTCAGAGATGGCTGGACCGATTTCCATGAAATTAATTGCAAATGGAAGGTCTCGATGTCCCATAAGACTCTATTAAATTTCATTGTAATCGGATTTTTAGTTTAGAGGTTGTGGACCAAAATGTAAAAATCATGAAACATCATTATCTCAAAAACTACACAACCGATTTGAACATTTGAACGAATTGGTTTCAAATGAACGGGCTACCTGAAAAACCTTTAACTTTTGAATTTCATGAAGATTGAACTTGTGGTTTGAAAGTTATGACAAGAAACGTGTTCCGAAGACTGTTTAATCTCACTTATGTTTCTCAGAGATGGCTGGACCAATTTTCCTAAAATCAGAGTCAAATGGAAGGTCTAGTTGCCCCATAAAGCCCTATTGGTTTTTTTTTGCAATCGGACTATTACTTTGCCTGTTATGTTTAAAAATGTGAAATCCAGCTATGCAAAGGAACATATTTCGAAGATTACTTGGACTCACTCACTTTTCTCAGAGATGGCTGACCCGATTTCCACAAAATTGGTGTCAAATGGAAGGTCTAGCTGCCTCATAACACCTTATTTAATTTTACTCTAATCGGACTGTAACTTCGTCTGTAATGTACCGAAATGTGAAAACCACGAAACTTCATTATCTCAGAAACTACAAAACCGATTTGATCAATATTATTATCGGATGAGCGGGCTAGTTAAGGGTTAACTGATGAATTATGATTGAACACGTGATTTCAAATTTTGGCTGCCCTATACGTTCCCATTTCATTTGATTATAATCGAACTGAAAATACCGAATTAAACTGTCAATAAAACAACGAAAGTCTATTATCTCAAAGATTACGTGACTTATTTGAACATAACTAGTGCCATACGAACGAGTCATCTCTCAAACTTACAAATAACAAACTTCATAACAATTTGATATGTATGTGGCTCAAAAGTTATGGAAAGTAAAGAAATTCAAAAACTATTTGAAACTATACCTGCTTCGATCGATATATGCGGCCTCAACATAATTTAATGTGGTGTCGTACTATTTGAACGTTACAAATTCATTGATTCCTTGCGATGTGTTTAAAGTCTGCAAATGCACGACGAATCGGCCATAGGATATGATCAAAGTCAAATAACAAATCGTTTGAAATGATTGGTTTTATCGAAATGACAACATCCTTGGTTGTTGGCTTCTGTACATCGCCTTAATTCTGAATATATTCATATTGGGTGATAATCGGTCATTTTCAGCAGATTTTCTGGCATCAATCTGACACAGGAAATACCCATATTGGGAGGTATTTAGTTATATGGTTGTTTTCCAGAAACTAAAAGTGGTCGTCTTTAAATTCAAAATGGTGTCCAGGGTTAATGTTTGGTTTCTATGCATCATCTCGATTACGGAAATATCCATATTGAGTATTATTCGGTCATTTTCGACTGTTTCCTAGAAGTTGCCATTAAGCAATTCAAAATGGTGCCTGACGTCAATTGTTAGCTCATTGCATCATTCTGGTTCCAGAGACACTCATATTGAATGGTATTTGGTTATTTTAGGCTGTTTTGTTCACAAACCGGAAGTCGCCGTCTTCGATTTCAAAACGGTATTTAATATAATTTCTGGCCTCCGAACGTCATTCTGGTTGAAGAAAAACCCATATTGGGTGTTATTCGATAGTTTTCGGCTGTTTCCCAGGAACTGAAAGTCGCCAACCTAGAATCCAAAATGGGGTCTGTGGTCGATTTCAGCTGCTGTGTATCATTCTAGACCCGGAGATACTCATGTTAGACGGGAGTCGGCCATTTTTGGCTGTTTTCCAGAAACCAGAAGTTGTCATTACACAATTCATAATGGTGTCTGAGGTTAGCTTCACTCTGAGGTTAGCAAAACTCTGGCTCCGGAGATACTCATATTGGGTGGTATTTGGTCATTTTCAGCTGTTTTTCTGAAACCGGAAGTCGCCATCTTAGAATTAAAAATAGTATCTGTGGTCGATTTGAGCTCCTGTGCATCATTTTAGATCCGGATATTATTATATTGGGTGGAAATCGGCCTTTTTTGGTTGTTTTCCAGAAACCGGATGTTGCCATCTTACAATCCAAAATGTTGCCTGAGGTGGATTATGGAACATATTTTCATACAAAATTTCTCATACAAAATTTGGCTGTATTTTCTTGATTGGTTCTTGAACTGTGCGAAATTTGTGTTTCATTTGTATGGGACCCCTCCCTTATAGAAAAGGGAGGGGTGTCAAGCCATTATACACATGTTTGTTACCTTTAAAAATATTTACCTGCCAAATTTGGTTCCTTTTAGTTGATTAGTTCTCGAGATGTGTGAAAATTTGTGTTTAATTTGTATAGCACCCCTCTCTTCCAAAAGAAGGAGGGGTGTCAAAGCATTATGTACATATTATTTACCACTAAAAACATTTACCTGCCAAATTTGGTTCCATTTAGTTGATTAGTTCTCGAGATGTGCAGAAATTTGTGTTTTATTTTTCCTATATGGATCAGACAGACAGACAGACCGGACTGCATTTTTATATGTATAGATTACAACATCAATTTTTTAGAACCTAAAGAGTGAATATACATTCATTGGATTGAAGCGTTCGTGTAAATCTATTTAAATAAATAATAAGTATGAATGAGAAAGGCTGGGTCTGACCGCTAGGTGGATTAATTTAGGTTTTTGTTACTACTATGAAATTGTGAAGATACAAGCAACAACTAAAGTTGCATCGCTGCTTCAAAAAAACTTTACACTAACAACTTAATTCGCGAGGCTGGATTTGTTGTTGAAACGTGTAAACGGCATTTGAAAACCTAGCCTACCAGTACAGGTCGAAGTCATTTAGCTTGTGGATAGAAAGTGGTTTTAAACCGAAAATTACTGTTCCGGGGTTTAAAAGCTTAATACCAGGTATAGGCTCCCCTAAGTAACCATGGATTCTTTAGGGGGCATACCATATTCATGGATATTCGCGGAATCCGTAATATAAAATATCCAATCATCTACAACTTCATCGCGGATCAACTTCATCTGACGTCAAGTGAAGTGCTAGCCATCGAAATCGATTTGACTGAATATTGAGCTTTCTTCTCAGTACATGGTCCAGCAGATCAACAAGAAATTCTACGGCAAGCAAGAGCTAGTCTGCGAAAACAAGCCACATAGAGTGCGGCTCTTTGTTGAAGATGGTGGCATAGATGTAAAGCTGCATCATCTCCCGTGACGAATGCCACAGGAGTGGATCTCACAACACATGTAAAGATTCGGAAAGGTGATTACCATCAAGGATGATATGTGCAAGATAGCGCGATTTCCGAATACACCAAGCGGAGTGAAGATTGTCAGGATGCTGCTAAGTCGGGCGATTCCGTCGTATACAAGTATCTGCGGATACAGCACCTACTGTACATATGACAACCAGGTACAAACATGCCGCCATTGTGGTAACATGATGCACAAAGGTCGTGGATGTGTTGAAAATGGGGCACTTCTAACCGCAGAAGAACGGTTGACTGTATCGTACGCAGACATCGCTGCCAACACATCTACCACCAGCACATTCAGCACAACCATCTTACCTATTTACTAATCAGACGAGAGCCGTGGTGGCTCGTGCTGTATCAAGAATTTGTCACCGTGTTGCCGGGCTTTGGGCTGTGTTTCGCCAGTTCCCCAGACGTCTCATCACCCGCAAGTCTCCTTCGATCTGGTCAAGCTACCATCGCTACCAACAAATCACAAACACAACCTTCAATCATTGAGCGGGGACCTCCAGTAGACCCCGCGAGGGTTCCCGAGCAGCAGAGAGTACATCAGCAGGCTATTCCCACTGCTTCCGTGCCGGGACCGGGCCGGGTCCGGGCCGTGACTGTTCCGTGTGTCGTCCGTGCTTGTTTGAGAATGATTGCATGCGTTCCTACGAACGTATTCACACCGACGCTTCGTGTCCAGACCGGGGCAGCGCTGAGTTGTCGTCGTGCTGCCGCCGTGCGAGAGAAAAACTATCGTTGCCGACGATACTTTGTGTTGGCCGGAGAGTGCACGGAAGGCACTCGGGTAGATGCGTGTATGTTGTAGTGACATATTTCGCGCAGAGTGAGCTGTGTGAATGCATGAAAAGCCTCGGAAAGGACACGGACACGGCCCTGCCCGGCCCGGAGCAATGAGAATAGCCCTTAAATGATCGGCAGGGGCTATCGACCTAGGAATCACGAGAAAAGAGAAAACAGTGAAAACCGTCATCGAGGATGCAAATTCATCAGATGAGTCAGGTCAAGAGGATACAACAAGCAGCAATGCAGATCAAGAGGTAACTCACGAGAACTCATCGGCATCGACGGATTGTAAGGAGATGCTCATCGATGAACCATGGGTTCAGCCACAAACAAGGAATAGCCGATTAGCATTATAAATCACGTCCAGCTTACGTGAGACAAGTAAAAATAAAAAGAAATAATGGATCCCTCTCTTGATCGTTCGTATATAATGGCAACAATTAATATAAATGCAAATCAGAGCCAAACAAAACATGCTGCTCTATCAGCATTCATTCGAATGCTTGAGCTAGATGTAGTCTGTTTGCAGGAGGTAGCGTGTAATAATTTTAGTGTCTCAGGTTACGAATTAATCATCAATGTTGACGAACGAAGGAGAGGCACAGCGACATTAGTCAATAACGGGATAACAGTTTCCCAAATACAAAAAAAGTTTGGACTCGAGGTTCGTTTACACCACCCTTGAAAATATAGTTACGATTGTCAACATTTACGCACCGTCTGGAACGAATAACAGATATGTGAGGGAAGATTTTTTCAATCGTGTTGTACCGCCATATATTATAAATACCGCTACCAACCTTATAATATCCGAAGATTTTAATTCAATTACTGACATACGTGATTTAACTGGAGGGACCAACATTAGCCCAAACTTGAAAAGATTAGTTCAAGCTTAAAACTTAACCGATGCATGGATAATGTTCAAAAACTCTAACGACTATACATTCGTTCGAGGGCAATCGATGTCAAGAATAGACACGATTTACGTTAACCAACCTATAGAATCTCGAATTCGTCACTGCCGGATACAGGTGAACTGTTTCAGCGACCATAAAGCTGTGGTGATGCGAGTGGTGCTTCCATTCGTTTCTCAACGACCTCATCGACCCCCGTGGAAACTTAACAACAATCTGCTCATCGCTAGTAACATTGACGAACTGCAGAGGAAGTGGACATATTGAAAAAAGACAAGGCATAACTATCGCTCCTGGGTCGACTGGTGGGTGGACTTCGCCAAAGGGAAACTAGTATCATTCTTCAAGTGGAAGCAGAACCTGTTTTTGGAAGCTACAACACCACACTAGGGTTTTAGAGAACGACAATATGATGGAAATCAACAGGATCAAAGCGGTGATGCTACGCAAGAAAAAAGATTTCAACGGTTTTTTTCAGGAGAAAATCGGCTCATCATCTACCGAATGAAGAGATTTCCGTGATTCAAATTGACGATCACCGTAAGCGACGAGCAGGGACAAGCATCAACAGGTTAGAGATCAACGGAACACTGCTGAATGATCCCTGCGAAACAGCAGTTTTTGGACACTATAGTGCGCTTTTTGCTGGCGAGCAAGCGGATAGGCCAGACACCTTCCATCCCACGAGAGTCGTGCCTCAAAACATCGAAGCCAACGATACTATCATGGACCACATATCGGAGGATGAAATCTACGATGCCATCAAAAATTCTGCGCCTCACAAATCATGATTGGCAACAACGAATATTTAATTGATTTTTTTTGTATAAGATATTCGAGTTACGATCCGTTACGATGCGACCAAGAAACCCTTTCAATTTTCCGCTGGAGCAGCTGCCAACAGACGAAAAAATGACTCTCAATATCCTTTAACTTCAAATCATAAGGAATCCATGTTCCTTGTTTTTTAATCATTCTCAAATCGTGCAATCGATTGAAAATAGCTGACGGTTCACTTCGATTACCGAAGTAAGCTGTTCCTGCGTTCGGCATAGATCCTCATCGAGCAACTCAGAAACAAGCGAATCCGGATTGCATCTTTATCTAGTCACTGCGAAACTTCCGGTAACGAATCTGTGAACAGACTGGCTGCCATTGCTCGAAGAGGTATGATCTATACAGAAGAAAGCCCGTGACCTGATTTTTTTTTTGTTCATTTGGAAAGCAAAAGTCACTAGAATTGCCTGAAACCACCAAAAAAGCTACAAAGAATGTAAAATATTGTTTCGTCTTTGAACGGAGTACGTAGAAAGAGCTTCCAAAAAACGAGGGACCAAGGCGTAGACACGAAATATCCAGAACCATCAGAGAATCACTTAGCAACTATAAAATAGTAAAAAATTCATTCAATTCATTATAGACTAAGGATTTAAAAAAAAAACCAATGTAATGTAAATATTCATTCACACGAGGCGAATAAGCCGCAAGCCTCGTAAATACAGACCAAAAAATGTTTAAAATGTCAAAATTAATTGGCTCGATCGGGGAATATTTACTGCAGCTATGTTTTATCGTCGTGTTTTTTCATTTTCACGTCTGTTTCATTCCATTCGCTAGGTATTCTGATTTGTTTGATGAATGGTAACGAATCAAAATATATTCATGATTGACAGTATCCAAAGCAGTCCACGGCTGGACTGATTGAGTATTTTGTGTAGAATAATTCGTAAGGTAGAGCAACGCTGTTGCCTTGATAGAAATAAAATACAAAGAATTCCAATACAGACTGCTAACAGAGAACAGTGGAAATATTTTGAGAAGCAATTATACGATTCACGATGACACGACGTTGACATGATGACCTTTCCGACAGTTTCTGCATAGGGTGAGCACCTTTAATGCTGTATCAATTTATCCCCGGGTTGCCCGAATTAATTCTAGCTTCTCAAAGTGGTGCGAAACGGAACGGTAATGTACGACAGCCGCTTGCTCCACTAATCTGACAGCAGAGTGACGTTGACCCAATTATGACCTCGATCGGTGGAATATTGTCATTTCTATAATATATTGGCCATGCCGGCCGTGCCTCACGGAGCAAGTGGTGCCGGAGGACAAGCTTACGCATGTTAACGGAAGCGAAGCCGGCTTAGTCTGCGAGGTGGAGTGCCTTTAGGAACGCGGAAGAGCGAAGACGCGGACAGTGGCATGGTGGGCGTTTCAGGTTCCTGCCCCCGGAAAGGGTGACGATTATAGATTTGTAAACAAGCTTGATAGCGTCTGTCAATAGGCGAAGATTTGTTGGTGTCTCTGTTAACTTTAGTGATTTATAGAGGAAGATTTATCACTGAGATGCCACGGATGGAATAAACTGGCTGAAAGACAAATCACTATGTGCGTAAAATTCTTTTTTTTTCTGGAAGCTGTGAATGATGAAAATCAAAATGGAAGCCTAAAATCGTGTTTCATACCAATGTAAGTTTGATAAATTATTTCAAGTTTAAAAAATATGAGAGAAATGTTGCATGGATAACCTTATTGTTTTAGTAACTTAACCAAACATACCTGTTTTCACCAGCGCTGTCCAAGCTAACTTAATGTAAACAAAAACTCAACCTAATCGATACTTCATCGACCTCCATACTTCTTCACCTTTTATCTCCAGATTTCAGGGATTGTTTTACATTCGACAGTTTCGTTCGTTGCACAGGCCAACTTTTGGAGTCTATTTTCATTATAACTATATAAAAAGCTTCCGTCGATACCGAGCCGCATAGTCTTGGTAAAATAACCCAAGCGGAGACCGTAACCTTATTTCCACAGTTGCTCGCTGCAATATTTCCGCTAGGCTATACGCACAGAATTTATTTCGTAAAACTTTACCTCCATTCCAGTAACTTTGCATCGTTAGATACGGAATTTACACTAAACTTGTTTTGCCTCCAGGCGCTTCAGACGGCGGGTTTTTGCTGTGCACCGAAAATGTGATCTAGAACTTTGGATTACCAAAAACTTCAATAATCCTGCACAAAAGTTCCATAATTATGTACTTCACAGTAAAGCAGACCGTTCTGTGTGTTCGGCAAAAGGAAACTTCACCCCGGTCCCATCCCGCGGGATCAAAGTCCGGCCATTGGACACAGGTACATTGCGGTGATTTCGTACCGAGAGGTGCCAATGAGATGCAGATAAACTTTGTCGTTCCTGTGCCTGAATGCAGCTCAGGTGTTTCGTGTTAAGTCACCCGAAGCACACTGTCGGAACTCTCCGGGGATTTCAATTGTGCGCCGTTGAATGTGCCAACCAGTTCCTTATTGTGGTGGTCTAGTTAGACATCTGGTGTTGGGCCAGAGAGTGCAAACTGCACACATCGGGCTCGGGATTGAATTGTAATCTCATTTGTAGTCAAAGATTAGTATTCATGATGGTGTCTACCTTACCCCCTGCTTTGGATGCCGTTCGTTGTGAAATTGCTGTGGCTTGTTTCTTGTTGTAAGATTGTCTGAATATTACGACAAATTGGCGTTCTCCAACGATTGTTGTGGTAGGTTATTAGAATGGGTGGTTTCCTTTCTTAAAATTGATTACCAGAAATTTCTTCGAGCATAATTGAATGTACCACAAATATTACTTTTAATTTTAATTTTGTCGCAGAACCACGTCCTTAAGGAAGTTCGGCTACATAGGGGTGTAAAATGAAAATCTTAACAACAGAAAAGGAGACTGAATCTGCCCTTTTATTAAAATGCATATATGTCGCCTATTTTTTAACTGATTTCCTTTTTTTGCCGCAATCAGTTGGAAAGTTATCCACGCAACCACCTAAATGCAGAAAAATAATAATTCGATTATTTGATACTGTTCCACTTGATGCTATTGAAAATTATCAAGCCTTGTTAAAACGGAATTATGAACCTAGTATATCGGGAATGTACTCTTTGGGCTATACAGGGGATAGTCAAAATAAGTGGGAAAGTCAAAATTTGTATGTAACCTGAAGTGCTGTATTTTTGCCAAATATTATTTGATTTTAATAATTCGAACACCATTAAACTGAAAAACTTTTAAAGTTTCATTTTCTGACCACAAATGTGGCCTTATGTGATCGGATGTAGGAAGTATTCCTGAGTTCCGGTAAGCATGTCAAACCTGCTAATTTTAGGATGGATTTGGTAATGGGTTACCTGAAGAAAATGCTTTTTTGACGAAAAATTACGTCTTACGGCAACATATACAGGGGACCAGTTTCATTACAGGGATCCAATTTCAAAATCCAAAAACATCGAGAGCGTCACAAAAATTGTCCATTTTCAACCGTTTTAAGCTCAGTCAGTTTCCAACCGATTTTCGTCATGTTTGCAGTAATCGATTGTAAAATCAACCAAGCACCCGCCCAAATGTAGAAAGTTGCAATCTGATTGTTCGAACTATTGTACTATTGAAAATTGTCAAGCCTTGCCGAAACACAAATGTCGACCTCTGGTTGGTCGCACAATGCTTCCTTCCCTAACAAGGTCGACAGAATATACCTAGTTGACTAAGAATGCGCGCTTTGTGTTTTATGTATAATTCATTCCATGACTGTGCCGATACCACACGGACGTTGGTTGCTGATCGTGAAGAAGAAAAAAAAGCCGGGTTTCAATTTCTGGCTGATCGCGCTGGGCGCGTTGATACTTAAGCACCTGACTATCTGGCGGCTGTTATGGAGTTTTCGGTAGCTTCAGAATTATTGGAAATGGCAGGCAATTCTACTGAAGAAAACGGGAGAACTAGAATAATCGGCGAATGGTTATCCGAAATGATGATAATTGATGCCTACTGTATGACAATATCAATAATCCGAACATTCTGATGATTTTTCACTAGCTTAAAACCTGCAGAAATGATTCCCGAAGAGGGCTTGCGCGATGCATTAAGTTGAAAAATTGACTTTTTCAGACATAATGCAGTTTCGGTCCACTGTGCGACATATTCACTTAGATTCTAGCAGAGCTGAATGCGAGTAAAAGCGCTTCTGTGAATTTACAAACGGTTTGGAATAAATTGCTTCTGTTGCGGTCTTTTGCTTGTGGTGCTTACGTCAAAACGCCAGTCCACGGTAGTTCAGTGCCTTTCTACCAGTGATTCACTACTCATGTTTTGCTCAGATGGGGTAAAAGCGGCAAGTGTATTATTTTTTCTATGAACAACAGAAACACATCACAAAGTAGAATAAAGAATTTTGGTTCAAAAAATTGTTACATGCAGTGCTCACGCAGAGCAAGAGGAGAGTGGCGAATATTCACTCTGCGCTTTCTACATAGTGAGGAAAATAAAAAGCCAGACCGCAAAGTTGACGTAGAACTATATAGCACTGTTCATTGCAACACTTGGATTGTTGCTTTCGAATTCTCTGAATAATATACGTTGAAATTTCGATAGACTACTCGCAAAACTTTTCAATATTACTTCAAAAGCAACAGCGCAAAATTTCCTTTTGGATAACAAATCTCTTTCTAAAAATCAATAAAGTTCTTACCAAGTCAAGTAACAACACATACTGGCATATATTTTGCCATTTTACGGGAGTGAGAGTATCTAATAATCGTCGTTTCAATTACATGAAAAAAATTTTTTGACGAAAAATGCTCCCTTTCCATCTCCAGTCAAGAAAAATCACACACCGTCTCATGTGTTGCACATGTTAGGCCTGAAACATATATTTTTTTTTGCGGTATTTTTTTTGCCCGGATTTCGGTTTCCCTTCACTCGGAATGCAAAATAACGATGATTTTTTTACGCGGATTCCGGAATTTACGCGTTTTTTTTTCGCGGATTCCGGATTTTACGCTCGTATCCCCCGCGTAAAAAGCGATTTTAGCGTATTTATTAATGTAAATTTCTGGAAATAATGTGGTAGCCCTGGAAAAGTGTAAAACGGCAACTGAGGTCTATGTATGGCCTGATAATATCATCCCGGCAATACCTATATAAACTGGTATTTGGCTATGTTCCAGAAACATTATTTCCAGAGGGTTACGTTATTAGTGTTGGCTTAAAGTTATAGTGAATGATCACTCTCGAACACAACAATGCAAGTAATGTAACAAATAATCTTATGTAGTACTTAACCTTGTAACTGTGACTTTACGTACAGATTTTCTGTTATTTTCAGTTCCACCCTGCTGTGAAAAATACAAAGCACTCAAATAAACTTGAGAAATGCATAGGATTGACGGGGGACTACGTATTTGTTTACTATACTGGGATGCATTCTGTGAAATTTGAAATGAAACTGGCAAATGTTGCGTCCGATTTCAAACGTTAATAACAGCATAACCACATGATAGATAACAATAACCAATATAGCATTCTTAGCACAGTCGACGTGAATGGACACCACCCGTTCCCTGTGATATTCTCTGTATCAATATCGAAATAAAAATTGACAGAGTCTCCCCGTCCCAATAGGTCAATTTATTTTTGCTTCCATGAGCTTAGGCTAATGTGATGTCTCGAAGGTAAAAGTTTTCCAGAAGTTTTAAACAATCCTCATTCTTGAACAATTTCTTGAACAATTTCAACCTTCTTTTAGAACCTAATAAAAACTGGAGTCTTGGAAGAAAATATGCCGGTAAAAGCAACAATACCAGTGGAGTTAAGAGCCGCAGGTCTCTCGTCGTCTATGATTGCAGCGGTACTCTTCTATTCGTACATTTCAGCGGTACATTTCTATTCGTACTGCAACAGTACTATTCGTACTGCAGCGGTATTATTCGTATTGCAGCGGTACTATTCGTATAGCAGTGGTACATTTTTTTTCGTACATTTCTATTCGTGTGCAATAGAGGAAAACTGCAATGCTGCTGCTGATGGTATTTGAAAGTTTATCTCATACATATGATAACCATAAATTACTCAACAAGAGTTGTTAATTTTTGCAACGGTTATTTATATGGATAGTATCGAAAGAGTAAATTCCCAAATATACACATTTATAGAAGAGTAAGATCCTGCGAATGTGAATTTGTGAATTTTTGGTTTATTTATTAAGATTCATTCAGAATCTTTTTTTACATTTCAAAATTGTTAGATGATATATTATTATTCTAAGCTTTACCATATTAAACGTATATTAGCTGTCTTCGTAATACAGCGAAAGTAGTTGTAGGCAAATGAAAAAAACTATCAAGCAAAAAACAAAAATGGCATTGTTGATTGCTACGATTTTTTGCTGGAACTTGTCAATAATTTTGTTTAACATATCTTCTTATGTTTGCCAAATTAAGAAACCTTTGTAAAGGCTTCCATATCCTTTTGAAAGTAAGATCCATATTATAGCTTTGGTTTAATAAGAGTTAAATAAGATAAAACCATTCATTATGATAACGTAAGTATTATTGGATTTGGTTTTTGAGGATATAGAGTTAATTCTGACTTTGACACATTACGAGAAATTCTTGGTGCTTCTTCAACAAGCACGATATGCTTGTGCCTTGTTGCACAAAAAAATACTACAGGCATAATATCGCCAAATATAAACGATATTCTTTCGAGTGTGTTGAATATATTTTAAAAATTGATTTCCAGGGGAGGCTGAAAATAAAAATACGTACAGTCGCTGAGCAAACACATTGATTCTGTTTCCAGACTCTGTATATTTTGTAACAAAAAATCCCCTAATTTTAGTGTTTAGTCCCACGTCACCATTTCGTACAATCCTAGGGGTGTATACCTTGTAGCATTTAGTATTTCGCATTTTGCTTCCAGCCTTTTAACCTTTACATGTTGAATTTTGCACAAAGGATTTTTGTTTTTTTCCTTGTGTTTTCTTAATTTTGTTTTCTGTTTTACAATTATATTTTTGAATTTATATATCGAACAGAAGAGAAACTCTTTGACTCTATCTGTGTGGATTACTTAGTGTTTTATTTTTTACCTCACTGAGATGCTTCAACCTGTAATCATGTGGTGGAAAATAGTCCGCATTATATAACAATACCCATAGGAACAATCACTAATGTCATGTTTTCTGTTGGCCCCCGGGTCATTTCTATTATGGTGTTTTATGATTGTGCTGAATGATGAATAGAAACTCATCGTGGACAGATTTGTTTTCCCCACGAATGCCACCGGCATTCAGCGTTGGTCATGCATCTACGAATGAATAAATTTTCCAATGTTATGTGTAATTGTGTGTGTGTGTTTTGAATTCCGGAGCGGAAATAATGTTTTTAATCTATCCATTATTCTGTAACAGCAACATTCCTGGGTTAGTGAATATTCACCAACTTTTCCATTTCAAATCCATGTTTGAGTTTTCAAGCTGTTTGATGATCATCATTTACCAAAGTTTATTTTGATTTAACCTAGATTATTTTCAAAACTACTTTCAATTAAGAAACAGTACTGCTTAATTTTAGCCCATAAATCTTCCTTGCTGCGTACAACATCAAGGACTAACATGCACATAGGTGAGCCAATCTACTACGAGCAATCCTGGCCGATGTGAAACCACTTGTTAACAATTGTTTTCGGGTCTTTAATTTATCGTCTACTTCCTAACAGGTATTTGGGAGAAAATTTACGACCTGCTGTATCACATACCTTTACCTAGACAGGCAAACTTGGTTCGTCTAGTCGTCTAGCTCCGGGCTGACTGAGGGAGCGAGCGCCAGAGGAAAAAGTAATTTGGGGAATGCGAAATCTGTAAATTAAGACCGTATGGCATTTATCAAAACAAATTTATTTCATCATGTCCTCGTTTTTCAGCAATGTTTGTGAGAAACGTCTTGCTTTCGCATCCACATGTGCGGCGCTTAGTCTGCTTTTTAGAGACAGAGACTGCGAACAGACGCTCCGAGGTACACCAGTGAGGTTAGTGCCCCAGACAGTCTCCCATTCATTCCCGGTTTCATTTGGGATTCTGAGTCGGAACAAAAAGTAATGATCGTCTCGAAAGAAGTATCGCTTTTCGAGATACTTTGGATTGGGTTGAAATTTATTGCTGTTATGTGCGTTCTTTTGGTTTTCGAGTGCCTGTATGTTTTCTTTTCTGGGGACTACATGTGATGTTCCCGGGAGTCAAGAAAATCGATTGTTTAACCAGGTGACATACGCATTTTACTTTATAAAATGCCCATTATAGTTGGAGCAGCTTAGTAGCTAGACACGATTCATTGATGTGGTGAATACTTTCTTCCAAGTCCAATAGAAATTGAATTGATTGAATTAGAAACTCATCTACCTACCACATTTCAGTATCTAGAAGTAGTGTAATCACAATTTAGCGGTTAACAAGCGCCAGCATTCACTTTGACATTGTATACACTTTACAAAAACATAGAAACCGTCAACGGTTCAGATCATACGTACCTTCCGGAAATAAAGTAATTTTTCCATAGATAACGGACCAGCAATGACTTTGCACACTACGACTTCGAGATGGGGGAAAGCATCGGATAAACAATTCTAGTCACGTTCCAATCAAAATAAAAAGAAACGAACGAACCATCATCACCATCGAAAACATCTCCATTCCAAAGACAACCTTCCGCATTGTTGCTGATCCGGAAGCAAGTTACATCTAGCAGGAGAAGGAAATAGTTAGTAATGTTATACAGTTCAAGATGCTTCGAGTAAGTTTACCTGTAGCGTTGTAGCGTTAGTTCGATATCAAAAGATGCGTTGCGGAGGAGTAGGAGATGACAGAAGAAAAATACTGTGTGAGTGGCATAGGAGGGGTAGGAAGAGACCGGATTAGCACGCAGTAGATGATTTGCTGAACCGCCTACGAACTGTACACTAGTAAGTATGGTAGTGTAAAATGTACCTTACAAAGAAACAAGCTGCTTAACAAGTTAAACTTAGTTTTAAGCGTCTCTCAGTAATACGAAATAATCCAGCAGTTATTTCTAACCTAAACGTATGCAAATTTTTCTTAATATTAAAAAAAATCTTGTTTCCAACAGTGAATAGCTGTTAACCCCTATAACCCACAATAAATGAAGTGTAGCATAGCACTGCGCCCACACTTGAAAGAGCTTTTCTCTATCTGTAAGATAGTTAGAGAGCGTTTCCAGCCAACGTAACCTAGAATGCGCAAAATTTGAATCGAACTGTATTTGATCTGAATTAAGCTCTGCACATGTATTTGACTTGGACATTCAGTCAATAAATTACTAGACTCTTGAATATTTTTTAAAAGGATGTTTCAACAAAACAATTTTTTCTTCGATCAAAAGCAGAAGCATTTACAAGATATTTTGAATTTTGGTTTGAAAAATTTGGATTATAAATAAAATGTTCTTTTTTGATAATATAAAGGTGAAATAAATATTCCGCAATTCACTTTTGGGCGAATCCGTGACAAAAAACTAAGTACATTACAAATGCTTTGCTAGAATAGTTCCAGTTATATACCCTCAATAAACGATTATTCGTTGCTGGTCCTAAGAAGTCGTTTTTTATTCTATCAGTTAAGATGCAGGATAGGTTGTTGTAAACTGTTACGTAGCAACAACTAGCAAACAAAAGTGAAACCAAAAGTTCAATATAGAAACCCGTGAGAAGAACGGGAGACGGATTATCACCAGCTCAAGATAATTTACCGGCCTATACTGAAGTGTTCCTAAGTCACAACCGTTGCACACTGGGAAAAAATGAACCCAAATTCTCACTCATTAGAAGCCGCTGAGCTGGCAACCTTAAATATAGCATTTACTATGTAAAATTGGCCAATAAACCGATTGGTGATATTTTCATTCTGTGTAGGGTACGGGAAAGGGTCTATATTTCCGAAAAACCGCAAAACTAGGATGAAAAGGGGCAAAATAGATCATTTCCCGTGCCCTGCCCAAAATGAAACCATCACCAATCGATTTTTTGATCAATTTTACATAAGAATTGCTATAATTCAGGTTGCCAGTCTAGCGGCGATTATTTAGTGGAAAACCGGAACCTACATTTTCCTTATATAAGCGCCGCTGGGCTTACAACCTGAAATATAGCATTTCTTATGTAAAATTAGTCAACAAATCGATTGGTGATAGTTTCATTTTGGACAGGGTACGGGAAATGTTCTATTTTGCCCCTTTTCACCCTATTTTTGCGTTTTTTTTTGGAAATATAGACCCTTCCCTGTACTTTGCACAGAAGGAAAATATCACAAATCGATTCATCGACCAGTTTTACATAAGAAATGCTATATTTCAGGTTGCCAGCCCAGCGGCTTCTAATTAGTGGGTATTCGGGTTCATTTTTTCCCAGTGTGCGTTGGCTGGGTAGGCGATAAAACGGTATTTTCGGCATTTCTCCTCAAATTTTAATTTACTTTTCTTTTTTTTTTTTTTGACTCTAAGCGAAGTCATGCTATTCTAAATTTTTTTTAAAGGAGTAGATGTAGTAATGAAAATAGAAAATTAAATTAACTGAAAATATGATAGTAGAAACTATGATAAATATATATCAGGACTCGAATCCACAACTTTACAATCTCCGGTCAGATGTGTTTCCGTTACACCACCGCAGAACGATGAAGACGTAGTTCTAGAATCAAGTTTTGTATCGCTTATCCAACTCTCGCTCGTCTTACATTTACTCAGCAGAGACTATTATTTATAGCTGGCTATTAATTCAACACCCTCAGTGGAAGTTGGAATGACTACTCAGTGTGAGAGATAGTAACGTGCCAGTGAGTTGCCATCTCTACCAGCAACAACATCGACTTGCGTCACAAACTTTGTTACTTTTCTTTTTTTTTGACTCTAAGCAAAGTCATGCTATTTTTAATTTGGCGAATAGTAAACGTTGAAAAGTATACAGCAGAAATGCTCATCTTAAAGTATGGATACATCCTAGAGATCCGAACTGAAGGATTCTGAATTGGGTCAAGCATTTTTACCGACTCAGGGTCTTCTTGTACATCGTCTAGATACTGCGTCCAGTAACACTTCGATGGGGGAGCTCCGTAGTCGCAAGGTTACAGAGTCCGCTTTGGTAAGCGGGTGGTCGTGGGTTCGAATCTTAGTAGAATCAGGCCATTTGGTTGTCAAAGGACTTTAGCATGGGTTTATTCTCAGGCTCCCCACCACATACCCTTCCTTCAATCTGAATTCTACAGTACATCTGTTGAATCTCCTTCTAACAAAAATAAGTCCCTATTATTATAAAACTGGTTTGGGTAACGTATGAAGGTTCTCTCCAGGGAATTGTAATGAGGCGATGTTGTTAGAATGGACAGAGGCTCGGTATAATAGAGCAGTAAGCTTGAAACGGAAAGGTAAACCTTACACACAAGCACGGATATGAATGATAAGCGTATCACTCACTTCAATAGCGATACTGCCAATAATATGAAGTGCGGAACACAGAAAACACCTGGGCAGTATCACAATAGATCTAATCTCTGGTCACAGTGATAAGTCCACACAGAAAAAAAACACTTCGTGCTGGTGGAACTGGAAGCTTGGTCCGTTTCATTCGGGTTTTTCATGTTTGTAGATTCAAGTCAAGCATCACGCAACAAATAAATCAGAATTTTGTCAAGTTTGTATCAGGCGGAGTGGATTCGGTTTTTTGTACGTTTTTGGACCTTTTTGTTTGTATGTCCTGACCAAGATGGGCTGAGAATGTACAAAACATGTTTCTGGTATTATTTCACATAAAAAATATCTTTGCATGTTTTTTTTTTTTCAAACTTACTACTTTCTTTTGTGTGAAAGTATTCGCTATGGCGTTGTTTCTATTCACCCCGCAAATTTGCGAACCAGGAGTTTTCCATGAAACATAAGTAGGATGTTGATAAATGCCTTACAGTTATCCGGGCCGGGTCCGGGCCGTGTCTCTGCCGTGTGTCGTCCGTGCTTGTTTGAGATTGGTTGCATGCGGTCTTACGAACGCATTCACACCGACGCGCCGTGCCCAGACCGGGGCAGCGCTGAATTGCCGTCGTGCTGCCGCCGTGCGAGAGAAAAACTATCGTTTCCGACGATACTTTGTGTTGGCCGGAGAGTGCACGGAAGACACTCGGGTAGATGCGTGTATGTTGTAGCGACATATTTCGCGCGTAGTGAGCTGCGGTATGAAAAAAGAAGAAGACCTTCTTTCCCATACACACATCAACATTTCTCAGCCAGAGCACGACGCAGGCACGGTTCAAACATGGAGCAGTGTGAATGCATGAAATATCCAGGACAGAACACGGCCACGGCCCGGATCCGGCACTTCCCCGGCCCGGAGTAATGGGAATAGCCCTTAAACAAGTTTGAAGGACTCGTTTACTATTGAACTACCTGAGAAAAATATATCCTACTTGATTTTTGAATGTTAACAAAACAAAAGCAAAGCCTTGGTGCTACATTCCGTATCGGAACTCGAACTTCTGTTTATTATACACAGACTTCGCAGCCAACTGTTGAGTGTACAGGACAATTGCGGGGCTAGCGCTACGATCCTACTGACACTAACAGTCTCTCCCGAGCCGAGACTCGAACCTACGACGACTGGCTTGTTAGGCCAGCATCGTACCTCGAGACCAGCTGGGAGATGCGAATGTTAACAAACACTTATGATAAAAATTTCAAGCTCAGAAAATTTGTTTCTCTTCGCCCGATTGTTTCTATTCACCCCGTTTTACGGTACTGATCGTGAGCAGGAAGATGGGAGTGATCAATAGATCAGAAAAAAAATCTTGATACGCCTATCACCACTACTAGTTGCTCCATGCAGTGACAGAATAGTTAGATATCATGAGAATTTATGCTGAACGGAGGGTGCTCGGATGGAGCCAATCTATATGCTTAACATGTTGGCAACCTAAATTCTGTTAGCCCATTATGGACCAGGTGTTCGATTTATCTAACAGCACTTAAGAATTTTTTTACGAATAACTGAGATGAGATAAACATAATCCGTTTCCTGTATATGGTAGCTGGAAATGTTAGGTACAAAAAACCTACCGGGAACCTCTACGCTCCCATTCCGTAGGGAGGGGAGCGTTTCGTGCGAATGTGTTGAAAAACACAATTTTTTTCACGCTTGGGCCCACTGCACGATGGTCCAGAAACCAAATTTAGGGGATAATTTGGGTATAGAGCTCTATAGCAATGATTTAGAGACAAAACTTTCTTCTACAAAGTTGTTACTATGATAATGCGCTTATTGAAAAATTATCAAAAATTAGGGTGATCCAAATTTTCGATGAAATCAAGTATCTAACTTTTTTATCTTTGTAGATAGAAAAACAGTTGTTCTACAAAGTTATTTTTTTTCTTCATTCATATCTACAAAGTAATAATACCGTTAATTTAAAGTAACTTTTTAGAAAAAAAGGTTTTCTCTATTTTTGAAAACAACTGATTTATATTAAAAAAAAAACACATTTTGCACTTTAACTTTTTTATTCAAATTTTTACCTTCAAACTGTCTTTGAACAGCTTGCAGGGCTTTTTAAGAGAAATAATTTGCAATGCTGACATCGTGAATATATCAATTCTACTGAAAGTTATTGATGTTTTTCATCGCAAAATATGCGTTTTTCATTTGTTTGTCATTGTTGTCTCTTGGTCTCAATTTAAAGGGCACATTTAAATATTTATTTATATTTAGTAGGGTGGGGAATAGGCTGTCCCAAAAAAAATCGATGTTGAAAAAGTCAAGGTGCTCAGCCCTAAATTGAAAGATATGCAAAATATTCAAAAACAACCCCAAAAAAATAAAAAATTATATGGAAAAATTTAGGAATCGAACAGAATTGAAAAAAGTGCAAAAGAGTGGGTTTGAGGCTGAAACAAGTAATTTTTTCATAAATCACGTTTGGGCAACCTGAAAACAATTTTTTAGAAAGTCGAAATGTTCTACAAAAATGCTATAGATAACATTATCTTTCAATTTAGGGCTGAGCACCTTGACTTTTTCAACATCGATTTTTTTTGGGACACCCTAGTGGGGAATCGTTATATGGAAAAAACGAAATTTGATAGCAGAAAGCCAGAACCAAGTTTTTTTTTGTTCTATTTGGGGCCCCAAACAATCCTAAATTAATTCGAAGTCGATTGGTTTTGTCTCCGCTTAGCGCATTGCATTTTAAATTCATATGGAGATTTGTATGGAAAAACCTACTTTTTGGCATTTTCCGTTCTAAAGAATGACAAACAAATGAAAAACGCATATTTTGTGATGAAAAATATTATTAACTTCCAGTAGAATTGATATATTGCAAATAATTTCTCTTAAAAAGCCCTAAAAGTTGTTCAAAAGCAGTTTTAAGGTAAAAATTAAAATAAAAAAGTTAAAGCGCAAAATGTATTTTTTCAATACAAATCAGTTGTGTGGTAACTAAAATGGTCCGGCTTCCTAGCCGGACCCGGGAGTGTCATCTAGTAGTCAAGACACGACGAACGTTGGTACTTGAATGAATCGCACTCAGCGATCAGTTTATTGTACACGTCGGTAGCAATACCCTTTTCTGCTGATGCAGCGGGTGATCGCACCGTCGTTTTATGCTGATGCGATATATGATCGCACCGCTTGTTTTATATTTACTTATATTCTAAATGGTGCTTGGAATAAGTCCATTACACCACCCCTCTTAGGGAAAAATTTGAATTTTATAAATTCAAATTTGTTAAAAATTTATATTCGTGTAATTGGTTATGTAGAAAAATTGTAAAAGATGTATTATCTTATTTCCTTAATATGTTGATGCAGCTTTTTTTTGTTTTTGTTTTTTTTTTTCAATTTTTTCAAATATTCTTTAAAATATATACTTTCTTCTTCATTTATTTCGAAATCTACATCAGAAATACCAAAATCAGATCCTGCTATTGAAATTCTTATTGATTTATCTCTGAAATTTTTTCATATCCGAAAACATGCCTAAAAATATATTTTTAATGTAATGTCGATGTCGATTTTTGTCGAACGTTGACTGTAATTTTTGAAAATTTTTATTATTTTTATTTTGTTTTTTTTTTTTGTTTTTTTTTTTTTTTTTTTTTGTTAATGTTATATTCTTATTGCCTATTGCTTATTTTGATTTTTTTTTTCTAGTTTTCGCTGTTAGTTTATTTTTTCAAATTTTGTATTGTGGTATAGTAGTTAGAGGTGTAGCTAAGAATTTTCGTCGTATCGTCCCAATCCATTGGTGCTTATTGGGTAAAGATCTCAGATATTTATTGAGATGTCTGTGATCTTTCTCCAACGCTCCAATCTATTGTGGATGATGAAGATTGTCTAGAAATTTGAAGTTATGTAACGTTGAATCGCTATGTGTTGAAAAAAGAATTTGTTTTTTTTTTTTTTTTTTTTGATTGAATATATGTGTTTGATCACATATATTAGGATAAGATTTTGCTTTAAAGATAATAAATGTGCAATTGATGAAAGATATTTATGTAATTAATGTAGGGTTGGCTAAGGTTTTTAAATTGGTTTTGTACTTAAGGATGATTCGAATTCTAGGTGTTATAATTAATCTACATAATTAGTTCTATTTAATTAGTGGTAATTTGTTTTCGTTATAAGTTGAATAAGTTTTGTTATGGGTTATTATAATTTAGTCATTTGCGAAAGAAAAATGAACAAAAAAAAATTTTTTTTTCTTAAATGTTCAATATTCTTATATTTCATTTATTTTAATATCTATTTTTATTGTTGTTATAGGAGGTCTTAAAGTTAAATTTTAAATTTTTTTTTTAAGAAAAATATTTTTATATATATTTATAACGTTTTTTTTTTTGTTTTAGGATGTTAGATTCGTCTTGTGTTTTTTATTCTGTATTTTATTTGCAACTTTTTGTTGTTGTTGCTAGTATTGTGAAAGTTATCGGATTATAATTAAATGAAAATAATATTACATGATCTTAAAAAATCTAAGAATCTAAGAAAATATTACAGTGTTATTGATGAGTCTTTTGCTAATCTGTTCGGTTTATGACTGATTTAAGTAATTTGTTTTATAAATGTTTTTTTAAAATTGAAAAACTTGTATAGATTTTGAGTTTTTTTTTTTTAAATTAGTGAGACAATGATTATGTAATTTGGTAGAATTTGCATTGATATAGTTGCTCTGTCAGACTATACTCGAAGTATAATCAGATGAGAACAAAAATATATGAATCCAATATTTCTAACAATGTTACATAAACACATAAATTTATATTATCTAAAGTTAGGCTTAGCAGAATTGTTTAGCACATATTTCGTGACTATGGAAAAACTGTTTTTTTTTTTAAATTTAGGTTAGGTTATTTATTTACGTTTGTTTTAATGTCATGTAATGTTTTAGTTTGGTTATTGCTTTGTTTGTGAAAATAAGGAAAATATGAGAATTGGTTTTGTGTCATATTTTGTAATGTTATGGTTATATAAATTTTAGGTTGTGAAATTACTTAATTTAAGGTATATAATTGGACTGCTTTTCTATTTGCTGTGTTTAATTTAAAACTTTGTAATATTTTTATGATATTATAAAGTTATAATTATGTTTATTAAACAATAGTTATTGAAAATGATCGTAAAGGATTAAAGTTTAAATCTCTTATTAATCTTA
The DNA here is from genome assembly GCF_029784165.1 of Wyeomyia smithii. Classification (NCBI taxonomy): domain Eukaryota; kingdom Metazoa; phylum Arthropoda; class Insecta; order Diptera; family Culicidae; genus Wyeomyia; species Wyeomyia smithii. The sequence goes on along the minus strand of NC_073695.1, from coordinate 53,434,959 downwards.
TGACGTCCTTCTGGTAATCTTTAAAGTGCCAGGCATCCGGGGTATTAAAAAAAAATTAACTTATTATGGCTACGAGACGCTAGAGTCCGTGCACTTCTTATTCACCCGGGCATCCGATAACCATTTTGGTTCGGGCATCTGGGGCAAAATTCCATCCAATTATTTTTAATATTTTATTTATTGATTGGGTGCAGGCCTGCTACCCTATTCTACTATATTTTATAACATGGCTCCCAGGAATATATTTTTCTTAATTTCTATGCCTTGCTATGGATTTTTAGCCTATTCGCATAGCAGGGCAGGCTGCTAGGGATTTTGAGCCTATTCACCTAGCAGCTCTTTAATAAATAAATATATATATATATTTTTTTTTTATTGTTGCGGGCTTTCACCGCGCTCTCATAACGACAATTTTTAATCGTAGTATTTTAGTTTAGTTTAGTTTTAGAGCTCGAGGAAAAGGATTATTTTGAATAAAGGAAGAATTTTGGTAAGTGAAAATGAGACAAAAACAAGCTAAAGTTAAAACGTTACTCCCACCTTAGGCTGGTCAGGCTCAAGATGAAAGCTGTTTCTTTATTCGGGTACACAGAAGTGACCAGCTTCGTGTACCAGAACAAGGCGATTTATAATAAAAAGAAAATCATGTTTTTTTTTTTAAACGAGAATATATGGTACTGAACCATGCAGTTAAGATAGATAGAGAAATATTCAAATTAGAATCTAATTGCATTTGTCAAAATTTATTTAATTTTGAATTTTTGGAATGTATGTTATGATGTCACTAAAACCAAAAACTAATCTTGATTCACTTTGTTTTTTTTTTTTTTTTGTAAAATTTGAAAATATTGAAGCTGTTTTTTTTCTGTTACTGTTTACTGTTAGTGTTGCATTTCTCATTATTTGTTTTTTTTTTTGCATCTTTTAAATAATTTATTGTTTGATAATTTGAGTTATGCTTGTTGCTTGCTTCTAAGAGTTTATCCTTTCACTGTGTTTTCATTCTTCGTAAAGCTTTAGATATGATATTTTTGGTGAACCTATTCTCTACAATTTTCAGTAACTTTAAACTATTACTATTTTCGTATTATCGTTTCCTTTGCTTCACAGTTGCTCCTAAATGAATAATCCGTTTTGTTCCATGTTATTTGTGCTTGTGTACTCAGATTTTCCTGTTTTTACTTCACTCACTTCATTTTTTAAAATAATTAAAAAAAAATTGTGTCAGTTCATAACCTGCTCACCGACGAAATTATTTCATCTCTTTTTTTTTAGGGGTTATGTCGATAATAATATAGTAGCTAACTTTTTTCATTCGTAAATAGTAATATAAATAGTTTTTCGAGTTCACCAGTTTAGTAATAATGAGTGCAGGCATACATTTGTTTTTTTTTTCTTCATACCGACCTAAATATCGCACGCACAACTTACAATGCTTTCACCGCGGGCATCGGTTATTATTATTTTTGTTTGTTTGATTGCACAGAAAGATCGGTCTGTTTTAATGGAAACAAATTAAACTAAAACTGAACACGATACAAACTGGCGCTGTCAAAAATTGATATAACATAAATAGTATATAGTCTTTCACTTATCGAAGATTTACGATTTTATCGCGATTATATATATAATATATATAAATATATATAAATGTATGACTTTGTTTGAATCATCGTCACTAGTGAACGAAAAATCTAAACTTCCTCTATATCTAGTTAACTGTAATTACCTTTTTACGTTTCGCTATTTGTTCAATAAATTTTCCTCGATGCTATGTAGGTAAGTCCGGTGTTTATCCGTTTGTTCAATCAAATAAGTAGGAAGGTCCACTGTGGAAGTTTCAGCAACGTTGCTGTACATCGTTATCGTTTTGCAATGCTGTGCAAAATGTGTGCATATTGTTGTAGGTATATGCTGGGTGTCGCTCGAGAAATTGACTGTACATCAGAAGTGTTGATTAGTTGGTGAGGGCAGCAAAAGCTGGAAATTCTGCGGCTCACCGCGTCTTATGATTTTCCAAACTCAATAGATATTCGGAATAAACTTCTCATAACTTTTCGTCGTTGATTTAACTTGTTGGATTAGTATTTTTCTGGCTCAACAAATTTTCCTCGTTGGCATGTATGTAATAGATGTTAGGTGAATGTCTGGCTGGAGAAGGCACGTTAGATGAATGTGTTCTGCATCAGCTAAATATTTCCGTTTCCTAGGTCGGCATTCGGCTGCATTTCGCTGACTGTTCGGTTTTTGTTATTATTTTACACCGTATGCGACGAATTGCGCCCGCTTACCAATAGACCACATTTCAGTAATTTCGAGCACTATTTGACATGCATTAAACTATTACTTGTTGTAGCACTTGTTATAACGGCCATAGTTATTTTTGTTTTTAACTAAAATCCATTAATTAGCAACGGTGTGATGGGCATGAGAACATTCATATATCATCGTAACACTTATCACGTCAGTTGCTCACGGTGTAAATTTCGTGTTAATTTGATGGGAGCGTAAGTTGAGCTAATTCGTTTCCTTCACAAATCGTACGTATCGCATTCCTATTCGGCCCTTTTTCTTCCACTTTTGGTTCGCTTCGACGTGAATACTGTCCGATATGTCACAGGTCGCCATGTGGTAACTAAAATGGTCCGGCTTCCTAGCCGGACCCGGGAGTGTCATCTAGTAGTCAAGACACGACGAACGTTGGTACTTGAATGAATCGCACTCAGCGATCAGTTTATTGTACACGTCGGTAGCAATACCCTTTTCTGCTGATGCAGCGGGTGATCGCACCGTCGTTTTATGCTGATGCGATATATGATCGCACCGCTTGTTTTATATTTACTTATATTCTAAATGGTGCTTGGAATAAGTCCATTACAGTTGTTTCCAAAGATAGAGAAAAACTTTTTTCACAAAGTTACTTAAAATTAACGGAAATATAACTTTGTAGAACAACTGTTTCTTCTATCTGCAAAGTTGAAAAAGTTATATACGTGATTTCATCGAAAATTTGGGTCACCCCAATTTTTGATAACTTTTTAATAAGCGCTTTATCATATGTAACAACTTTGTAGAAGAAAGTTTTTCTCTAAATCTAGAGCTCTATATCCGAATTTCCCCCTAAGTTTGGTTTCTGGACCATTGTGCACTGTAGTAGTGTAAAACGATAGGTTATGAACTCGGTTATGGAAAGGCTCAAAGAGGGGGGATATCATCGTTTTGTGACGAGCTGTGACAAGGGAGGGGGGGAGGTGTTGGATTAAAATTGACGTAGCATTTATTTTGAAAGCTCGATTTTTTACAGTGAAAATGGATATTAAAAATGCACTAAAACCTAGTACAAAGTATTGAAGCGAGAGCTGTCGAAATCTTTTTATCTGTGGCATTCTGAAATCTTCTGAAAGCTCTACTGCCTAAACAATCGCTTGGATTTCCAAACACACAATCTGTTTTGAAGACAAAAATCGTTGTTTCTTTGTGGACTTCAATACAGTCAAACTTCCTTGAGTCGTTCTAAAAGTCGATATTTTCCTATACTCGATGATATTTTCAGTCCCTTCGATTTTCCATACAAACTCACTCCCAGTAGTCGATATTTCTATTACTCGATGCCTCCTTTGCTCGATCTATGCTAGTTGTTTGGTTTCTATGAGTCAATGTTGTTTTCAAATTCTAAGTTCTTCTGACGTGAAAGAGTGAATGGAATCTCAATTCCCGCAGAAGATGAAGAAAACTGAGAAATGAAGGAATAATGTGCTGACTGTTGTTAAAATGTGATAGGCTAGATCGGATTTTAATAATTTTTGTTAGCGAAATTAGACGAAACAACAATCTCTAGGGCAAGAATACTGAAAGCTCTACAGTTAGCAAAAAATCTTTCTTCAACATTATCCAACTAAATTTATGATCCAGCAAAAAATCATTTAATAGCAGAAGCAAATCACCTTAAAAGCCTCTCTAATAAAGAAGTATTATCAGATGCTCACAACTCTTATTTTTCTCACTTTAACATTTGCATATTTTGACACTTGTTATCAAAAAATGTTAGATTTATAGTATTAAAAATCAACGACATATAAAAATTCCGTCACTTTTTATACCTATTTTTAACTTTTGCTCTCGAAGGAAAAGTTACTGTTACATGGTTTTTTTTTCTGCAATTTAACTATCTATAACATTGTCGAATACAGTATTTCTATAAAACGTTTAATTTTTTAGTATATTATATTTTACACATTGACATTTTTGAAGAATTTTTTTCAGAATAGTGATTTTTAATGATCAATAAATATCATAGAATAAAATCTCTATCAACATCAATCAAATTTGCAGCTATATCGGAAACAATCGGTCCGGATCGATTCGCGAAGCACCTGTAGACACCTGTTGCTACTAAAATTGAGTAATATCTTGAGTTTAAAATGATAAAAAATAGTGTACACAGTTCTATGCAATCTATTGCATGAATAATTGACGTCTTCAAAAATTTATTCTATGAGTCGATGGTCCTTCCGATATCGACTCCTGAAGGTTTCACTGTAGTGAAAGTTACAAAATACTCGTTTCTTTTTATAGCTGATAAGTGCAGGGATTAGTTTTTGTTGTGTTTTCTACAGATACGCGAAGATGTATAAACATCTTTCCTTCTCGTGACGAAACACAAACTCTTTGAAGCAGAAAACATTAATCCAGAGCGAAGTTGACATCATATTAAATACAGGCTCAGGTGTATGAGTGATAAATAAATTGAATTAGACATGATTTATTTTCAAGTAATTTGTTTTGTATTTAGTTACCACTTGTATTTTTATACGTTTTTCTCAAAACCTGAAGAGGGGGGGGGGGGGAGGTTAATCGAATGCTACGTTTTTTCAGAGGGGGGTTAAAGTTTTGTGACCAAATGCTACGAGGGGGGAGGGGGGGGTTTGGAAATCGTGGAAAAAATGCTACGTCATTTAAGTATGTTCCCAAAGTCGAAAAACATTTTTTTCATTATTTTTTTCTTGATTATTATTACATGTCGGACTCGATTATATATGATTTGATTTTATATAATTTTAGACTCGATTATGCATAGTTGTTGTAGTTGTGGTTGACGGAAAGCTCATCATCGACTTTCTCCTATTTTCGAATGGTTTATCGATGACATAAAAAAACCAGCTATGCGATAAATTTTGAATGGGGGACCTAGAACAAGTAGATTCTGGGACCATGGTCAACAGCTCGTTTTTGACAATTTCTCTATACAACATAAGATTTCTGACAGACAATTTCTTTTAACAAACTTTATGCCAAAATGCTTACTCCCTTTTAAAAATGTCTAATAAATTTCTCCACAAACGGAATTCAGCTTACTGTATCAATCACGTGTAACAGTTCCATTCAAATCGAAACCACTCGAAATCGGTCGATCACCTGGTTGGGCATGGTTTTACTCCACAGGGTTAATCTTGGGTGCAAATGTGTGCTGCAAAAAGACTGCTATTTAATTAGCAGGGTTTCCACACCAACCGGCGATACTGCTGTTGTTAAGCTGGATGACACAATATGTGACAACGTTACGTGTCCTGTGAGATACAAGTAAACCGCAGTCACGTTCATTTTGCGTCCTGGGATTATTTTAACTGTGTATCTCCCCTTGCGTATGTTCATTGGAGCTGCAAAACGAGTGACCACCGGATAACGAAAACAACACTCCGTATCGGGTGGGTGGGCTGTTTTCAATTAACTATTTTAATTCAGAACATCCATCGGTAAGTGGACTGTATCGTCGCACTTCAGGCCGGTTATGACATGTCCACTGGGAGGAGTGTCATGTTACTGTTTGATTTGTGCTCTGAGGAAAGCACAACCCGAGGATTATGTGAGGACAAAGGCCACTTGAATTGAGCTTCTCTGGCAGAAGTTATCCCTTTGAACTCGGATAAGTGAGATATTATTGGTTAAAAACAAAAGTAAATATCCTACCGAAAATACAGTCAATGGAGCAGCACGGTTACTGGTGTGAAACCGATTGTGTTTAACGGTAAAGAACCTGGCAGAGATAGATGGGAGCAGGGTATTTGAAGAAGTCTGATTACTGTCATCATACCGTTACTCCATTACCTAGTTAGTCAAACAGTCATTCGTTGCGGCTGTCAAAACTTTTTGGGTAGTAAGTAAAACTGTTCGACTGGAGCCGACTTTTTAGCTCTCCAACTCTAGCGCAATATAATCACGCCACGGTCTGTCTATTATCCACTCACGTGTAACAGCCTGCGTGTAACAGCTATCGGTAAGGACAGCAAGTCATTTTGGCTGAAAAAGTTTCTTGCTCATTAAGGAACAACATGGTGCTGACGAACGTTTTTGTATAAAGTTTTGCTTTTGGTTAAAAAAAATGAAATTATTTTCAATTCACTGCCGGAATCAAAGACTCTAAATCCATTTTGAAATTCTAGGTGGCAACTTCCGATTTATGGAAAACATACAAAAATGGCTAAATGTAATGATATTCAGAAACCGAAAAAATGATGCATATTGTTACACTCTTTGTTTGATGATAACAGTTTTTCTATCCCATGCATGGCATCAGTAAAAGTTTGGTTTCGATGTAGCATGCAAAAAACGAAAATTTACAATCCATATATTTTCAAACGAACAAATTTATCATTCACACCAAACACACAGAACGTTAATAAAAGGTTGCACAGGGTTTGTTCGTTTGTTGTTTGAGGTTTCATAAATCGGCCCGTCAGTAGCACTAACCTTTGTTTGTTGCACGTCGTAATTACGTTTGACCAATTAACCCTACTTGTGTAATTAGTACCAAACCATAAATTGAGGTTCTTCTACTGACAGCTTATTAAATGGGATATGTGATTTAAGAGTGGCACTCAAAAATTATAGTGAGTTTATTGATTCGTCCTCAATTTGAAACACCCATATTTTGCTCAAAATTTTATCAAAATACATTGAGCGATTACGCCACGAACGTTCTTTGAACCGCGTAACCCCTGGAGAGTCAAAACCCGCATCGAGGTGCCAACGCAAGAAAGACGTTCCTAGCAAACACATAATCGGTCGAGTCCTGCTCGCTCACCACCCGTTTCTGGTTTTTGGTCGTCATGGAAGGGTATTTGCTTCTCTTGAAGGGACAATGAAACCAGCCATTATCATAATCCCGTATTATCTGTTTGATGAAAAACAGTTTGCATTCATCACGCCCGTCCGGTATAATGGCAGTTAGTGTGGTGTTTGCTCAGCCGAGACAGCTTGGCACTTGTACCCAGCTGGGTTCGCTAGGCCGTGCGTCGCATTTCCAGGAACAGATTGTCTCGGTCGGTTGAAAATTATTCAAATATTTGCCGTAAACGAAGAAAGGGGCGTTAAATAGCCTTGATATGGTCATTTTATGACAATCCTGCTAATGACAATTGAGAATCGTAAGCTGCTTGCCGGGGATTCCTTCGGAAAGTTTGCCTTTTTCCCCTGTTGTAAGCTGCTGTTTTCCCAAAGGGGATGAGGCTGAATAACAATAACATAAAACGGGCGATGATCGTTTTTGTTTCGCTTTATGTTTTCTTTTCTTTTATTGCAAACAAGTGTTGCTAACGACTGCTTCGAATAGCGAGAAAATAAAAAAATTTCATCGCCAATCAGTTATCGACTTTGTTGCTGTCTACGCTATAGACTTTCTACTATTCGGGAAGCAGAAAGCAGTTGAAAGCGTCTGCCAAGTAAAGTCCCAATCAAATGGTTTCGCTTCGCTGGCGTTGAAGGTCGTCACGATGACAGAGAAAAATGCGATTGCAGAATAATTGAGGTTGCATTGCAAGGAAAGAAATTGTAGTGAATTTTCCACTAAGGGGCGGATCGATGCAAATTTAAAGAGACGTACATCTAGCTCGTTTAAAGGGAAGTAATACGTTGTGAAAGGAACGAGAAAATCTATCAACAATACTCTCTAAACCTCTGTAACCACAGTTTTCGAAATAACACAAAACATTATTGTCCGCAACTGCTTTTTATTCAAAAGCAGCAACCGTCCGCTCTCTTCTATACAACATTATGCAGAATGATAAATTCAATCTTATGATCTTCAATAGCAGTCCGCTCTGTAGGGTTGACCATAGGGGCCACTGCATAGTGCTGGGGCTGTTATGCATTTCGCCTTCTTTGCATAGATAGCCAGTAAAAAGCACTTGAGCTACCGCCGCCGGCAGCCATGCCCATTTTCAGCAACCGGCAACTGCACAACAACAATGAACTATCGAGAAGCTAAACGACCATCGACCGACCGACAGCCAGCGTCCTGTTCGAAGGACATATCGGGCAAGTCGATAGCGAGAGCGAGAGAAAACTTCATTTTGCAAAGTGCCAGTGGCCATATTTTACAGAATTCTAGTTCAATCAGAAAATTGAAAATTGTGTGATGGTGTGAAAAACTTTTTGACTCGAGTGGAGACCGGTTCGCTGCAACTGACTTCCGTTGAGGTTGGTCGTTTGCCGTAGGGAATCCGGCCAGAGTGCCATCCATACAGAGTAGGTTTGGATTCAAGTATCGTGCTGCGATGGTTAATCTTCAAATAGAAATTGGTGGATTGTTATTTGTTGTGCGGTTTATAGTACGTGTCAATGGACGCATTTGTGAAACACTTTTCGCTTGAAAAAAAGCTGTTAAAATCAAGGATAATCTGCAGCACTTATCATTACTTACGGTCGAGTACCGCTGAGTTAGTATTTGACGTCGGAATGTTCAAAGTCCGATTTTTTTTGGACCGGATTGGGACAGAGCCATTCAGATCGGGCAAAGCTTCCGGAATCCGGAAAAGTTCGGCTGTGAAAATTGTACTGAACGTGTTTTAAGGTAGTCTCCGCATCAATCGGAAGTGGTCTTTCTTAATTGTTTTTCGAAAAGAAAGAAGTGACACAGAGAAATACAAATTTGCATTTATTTGAAAGTTAGAACCAGAGCTCTGCATTTTCGAAAGATGAAAAAGAAACTGAAGATTTTGGCGCAGTCATTTCGGTTCGAGCATTTCATTTTTATTTCATTTGTCTTGGCACTTGTCATCGAATCACGATGAACATTTTCGCTGTCAAATGTGATTTGATTTCGGGTTTCTTCCCCGTCTAGTGTTCACCGCCTCATTTCAAATGGAACAAATGAATGTATCATTTGACGGAAAGAATGACGCATTGTATGTAGCTTTCCTTTCCTCAAGCGTGTCAATTGAAATTGGTATCGTATCACGTCATTTGGCTTGAGTTTTGTAGCAAGCACGTTTTTTGCGTTTTTCGGATTTTATATTTTCTTCGTTTATTACTTGCTTAGTTGAATTCGCAGAATTCGTAGTTTCAACAAACAGTGGAAAATGGATCTTCCCGCGGGACCATCGACTGCCACACCAAAAGTAGGTAGAAAAAAAAGAGCGATGGTTTCTCGTTGGCCGAAAAAGCGATGAAATTTATAAAACGCAATGGGTATAGAGCGATTTGTGCCATAGACAATAAAAGTGACTGTGTATACGTACAGAAAAAATTCGAGGTGAACAATATGATTCGCCACTTCCGGCATTTACATGCGGAAAGGGCAATCGTAGAAGGTTTTCATAAACAATGCCAACCAGGAGCGTCAAGACCGCGGCACATCACGAAACGCCCTTGTGCCGTTGACCAGCCGCTATTGGTGGAAGCGGCGGTGAAGCTTGTCGCTTATCACAACTTGCCCATGTCATGCATGGAGTGGGAGGGCATGCGTCTACTCCTCGATCCACTGGAGGCCACTGTAGGAGCAAGAATGGACACACGAAAGTTGAAAGGCCATGTCTCCGTCAGCGCCGAGATGATAATGAACTACATCGCTTCCGAGATGCAGGACAAACTAGTGTCGTTGAAAATCGACTCTGCATCTCGCCACAACCGTCATATTCTGGCCAACTTGGCCACGTATGCTGTCGATAAAAAAATTGTGACTAGGACACTAGGTTTGTATTTTAATAATATCAAAAAACAATGATAATATCTCAAATAAATTTTGAGCAGTGCGCGCCATAAGTAGAATGAGTAATAATATGGCTGGAATATTGTGTTTTTCGTGAATTTAGGGATCATTGTTATAATGGCCACTAGAATGAAAAAAATAAAGTTAGTCAGAATCGAAAAAAGATTGCACGATTGAAGCCGTTCAATAATTACGTAAGCAAATAGGAGGAAAAGGAAATTACGGAATCACTCGAATAAGGGACACAAGACGAAACGAAGTACTGCGGGGTATCAAAAAATCTTACGATGTCTTACAAGGGAGGAAGGGTTTGTAAAAGTGGAAAGTTATGCTTACGACATTATTAAACGGCCCCTAAAACAAAATTTCGCCTGAATTTTTTTGCAAAACCTAAATATTTAAAAAAATTTAATGCCCCAGTAAACTATCACAGGCTTAATAACTTTAGAATAATTTATTCCATCAGTAAGCAGTTTTTATGTAATCTACATTTTATCCGCTTCTAGGGGTCCTCGAGGTAAAACAGCGACAGACTGCGGTCTTTCTAAAGGAACAAATATTGATGGTAATCCAGAGTTATGGTTTAGCCATCAATCAGATATTTTCCGTCACATGTGATAACGGCGCCAACATGCTGGCGGCAGTACGCATGTTAAAGTTAGAATTTGAAGTCAACTGTCTCCCGGTACTTCAAGTTACCGAGACAGACAGCTCGAGTGGAACCAACGACCAGAACGACCAGGAAGAAGAGATGCTCATGGAAGCGCTCAGCAGCCAATTGCAAGAGAACCTAAATCTAATTCGATGTGCGGTTCATACCTTGCAATTAGGCATTTTAGATGTGGTTAAGAAATCACACGATGAAGTAAAAAAATTTACAGACGTGGCTAAAAAATTAAAATCGGTCACATATACGGAGTTCTTCAACTCACATGGTGCCAGTTACCCCCCAGTGTGGGGACAGACACGCTGGGGCGGAATATATTTGATGATTTCAAAATTTCTAGAACAACGGATTTTTTTTACGCTTCTCGCCGAAACGTTCCCAGAGTTGGGTAATGTCTTGAAAGTCATTTTATCTTTCTATTTAATAATTTTTATTTTTATTACATATATATCAGACAGCTGGGATTTTGCTACTCAGTATGAACAAGCATTCAAACATGTCTACAAACTGACGATCGACATGCAGGCAGAACATGTCTCATTGTATGATTTTTTTGTACAGTGGCTTATTGCTAGCGAGAAGGTTAAACAATCTAAGCCAAATCCGTTTGCTAGTGAATTGGTGACTAGTATGAAAAAGCGATTGCAGAGTTTGAAAAACTCTAGGGCTTTTCAAATGGCCCTCTATCTGGATCCGCGTCTGAATTATGCTGGCTCGAAGCTTTTCAGTTACGAGGAGAAAGAAGAGATTCAGGTAAGACATTCTGGTATATCCTTCTATACGTTAAACACTATCAACACAGACAAACAAACATAGTCCTCAAATTTCTTGACGAGTAAATAGTTATAGAAGCAAGATTAACAAACAAATCCTATTGCAGCGAAAATATTCAATAGTATTTCTACATTTAGTCATTTTAAGAATCTTGACGATACCTTGCGTTATTGGCGTCGGTTTGTTTTATGTACTATGTACCCATACTCTCACTTCACACATTTTATCGCCTCAACAATGCGATTTTGCATTATAGAGAATGATATATAATTTAATCTATTTTCTACAGGGTTACATCACTGAGTTATGGCACAGAATCCGAGATACTAGCATCCCAATTTTGAAAAACCTCATGCGATCTTCCTGCAAGTAATTTGCTGGAGGATGAAAACGATATCCTCATTGCTGGACTTTTTGGCAGCTCTACCGTTAGCTCAGGCGATGGAGAAGGGAGTGGTTTCATGCAACAGCTGGAGGCGGTAGAAGTTGAACCTCGAAGAGGCGTCAAATTTGATGTATGGGAGTTTTGGATGGATCGAAGCGGAACTCACCCTGAACTCAGTGCCGTGGCTTCGGTCGTGCTGGCAACTCCGTCTAACCAAGTGGCGGTAGAACGTGCTTTTAGTGCGTTGGCATTGATATTGACAAATTCACGTTCGACACTCGGAGAGGACACACTCCAAAATTTGTTGTTAATTAAACTGAACAAAGATGTGTTCAACAAAATATTGACGACAATGTGCAACGGGAAAAACGAAAACTAGTGAACTATTTTCATTATTCTTTTGTTTTAGGTTCCCTTGTTCCTTTCTTTGTTTTTAACTACCAAGAGTAAAATCTATTTATATAAAAGACAAGTTTTGTATGTATGTATGTATGTATGTATGTATGTTCCAGCATAACTCTCGAAGGCCTGAACCGATTTCAACCAAACTTGGCATACGTGTTCTTTGTACAAAAGAAGTGGTTATAGAAATATTAGGAAGAGGGAGGGGTCAACATTAAAGAAGGAGGGGTTCTTAACTGATAAGAATATCAAGTTTTTTTCATGCATTATGAGAACTTTTTGAATGAATACGATAATTTTCTGGCCTTGGTCATGTCTGGAGGCCGGAAATTGATTTCCAGGAACTGGAATATATGTCGAAAACAGGGAGGGGCAACTATAAAAGAGGGAGGGGGTTTAATTGATAGAAATTGAGATCTTATAGTGCACTACGGGAACTTTTTGAATGAGTACGATAACTGTCATGTTCTCGGTCGGTCAAGACCAGAAGTTGATGTCTAGCGACCGGAATATGAGGTCCGATGTTTTCCTAAAACAAAGATGGCGAAGCTGTATAAAACTGTGGAAAACGCTTACAAACCCCCCGAAATTTGTATTTCCGGAACCAGTATGATCCTTAGAAACCAGAAATAAAAGTCCAACTACATTTTTAAAATTCAAGATGGCGACTTCCGGTTTCAGAATTTTGCGAAAAACGAATATATGCTCTGCAATATGTATGTTTCCGGTATCGAGATGACTTCCAGAATCCAAATACGGTGCCAATTTTCAAATTCCACGCATGACGATTTACATTTTCTGGAAAGCTTGCAAAAATAGAGGAGAAGAGTTGGACGTTATTTTGAAATCTTTTTTGCGATCTCTGCTTTCTACCAAGCTGTGTGAAACTGAGTGAAATGTTCGAATAATGGAAATATTTATAGAAGAACTATCTTAAGAAAATGACAACGGGAGTCCAACGTTATTTTAAAATTCAAGATGGCGACCTTTGGTATCTGAAACGCTGTGAAAAGCAGAAGAAAATATTCAAATACTTCTTGATATTAGGTTTATAGATCAGAGTTGCCTCCCCAAAACCGAAAATAGTTGTCCGAACGTTTGGTATGGTGTGAAGATAGTCCTCTTATCTCCAAATTGATATTTAATGCATGAAGGCTGTTGTTCAACCATAACGATGATATTCATACTGTTTGCACAGAAAAGTAAAACGAGAAGACATAGCAAGCATTGATTTTCACTACCAGAGGTTAGCTTAGGCTATTCGAGACTACGAAGCTGCTGATATTTGTTTGGTTTTTGGCATAAGAGAGTAAAGGAACGAAATATTTTTGCTTTTGTCATCACGCATGCTCTGACAATCTTTGTGAGTGTTTTTCGTGAGTGTGAGCAGCCTTCAAAATCTGTTTTGAGCTTCGTAGTCGCGAATTGATTTTGTTTTATTTCAGTGAAATTTGAGTTCATTGTTAGTTAATTTTTGTGGTCTCTATTACTGTTATCAATTACTAATAATAAGTCACAGGGACAATCCATTAAACAATGTGGAGTAGATTTAAGATCGCCATGTTTTTTCCAAGGTCAATCATATGTCGTTTGCTCGAGGGTTGGCTCACCTGCAAATCTATTTATTTTAGCTTCTAATGGAGAAACGAAAATTGTGGTATAAAAACAAGTTTGTAACTAAAATAGAAAGAAATTTTCGAAATGATAGGTTGGTAAAAAATATATAAAAATATAAATCATTGAAAAAGCAGAACTTTTTACACGAGCAAGGCCGGGTAAATTCAGCTAGTAAACTATGAGCTAGTTTATAAAACCTAACCTAAGTTTAGATTCAATGGCGGATTATTCAAACATCTCCCAAATTGAAATGTTCACAGGTGCCGTTTCGATTCAAATCGTTAAATATTTCACCATAACTTTTGCGATTTCCTGTCGTTCAATTGAGTGGAACTGGTTTTACCTTTTTGAGTAAACACGTAAATTGTAACTACCGAGCAGATCAGTCAGGTTCAGAATGTAATGCAACAATTAAATCTGCAGTCATCTATACTCATCGCTAACCAAATATCATAGGTGGTAATGCTCTTCGGCAGTAGAACTTTGCATTAGCGCGAAGCATTTTTAGTCCACTGATATTGGCGCGTAAAAATGCTTTGATATAATTGTTCATCACATTAGACCTCTTCCTATCATGTTTACTCTAGAGCACCACAAGTTTGGATGCAAAAAAGCTTTCGGAATATTTCCAATCCTACTCAAATTGTATGAATATATTCTTGAACAATCAGTATATTGTTTTTTGAGTAGCATTGGTAAATATTTCGAAAGGTTTTCCGCGGCAAAACCTGTAGTTCTCTAGAGCAACCATGATGAAGGGAATGTTAGTTACCCACTAACTAATGCAAAGTAGGTCTGCGAAATATTTTAATTGCATAAGCTGGGTGAAGACAGGTTAAAGAGTTTAAAACACAGCTGAGCTGGAATCGTGAAAGTGATCTGAATTAAACAACATAAACCAACCTCCTGCTTATTCTAACACATAGCAATTCGAAATCATATTACCATCATTATAGGTTCTCTCATGATGGAAATCTTCATTTCCTAAAAAAACGTTTATTTATTAATTCTGATAAATGACAGAACTTACTATACTATCATTTTACGCATATTGTTTTCTTTAGTTCAAAATATAGTTAAACTTATGCGTAAAATTATGAGTTACTTGTTCATTATTCTTAAGCTGCAATAGTAATAGCTGCTTTACAGTTTCGCTTGAATGTTTTTATTCACGCCACTCGACCCAGGTAATTTCTATAGCATTTTATATTTTGAAGTCCTAGAATAAAATAAAGGTTACATTCGTGGGCATACCAAGAAACTACTGAAGCAAATGGACGTGTTAGTCGCGCATATAATATTAGTAGATATTTGTAGCTGATTTCTTTAAGTCCAAAAAGTCCTCCGTTGAAGCTGGATCTGACCTATTCAGGCACATTTCGTAAGAACAAGCTGGGTTCCTTGCAGTATACATATGGCTGATTAGCTGATTAGCAAAGGTGCGCAAGTATTCCGCCAATCTCACATTCGAGCGTTTGCATTTGAGTAAGCAATGGTCCAATGAAGTCACTGACGTTATGATGAACTCCTAGAATGGTTTCGAGGCATGGGAGCTACACTTCGTGATGCTGAACCACCAGCAACGACACCAAAGTTGGTTCGAGGTCAGTTGCAAGAGCATCCATCGCATTATGAATTTCCAGTCGAAAAATGCGCATACGAGATGTTACTTCATTGTAATCTAATCGACTTTCCATAAAAGAATAGGCATTCCTGCTGTTGAAACACTTTGCCGATTCACACATGGAACATAAAATCTTCATGCTTGCGAAGTCTGTGTTACGTCTTGATGAAATCACCATCCAGCAGGAGAAGATCGAACGCCTGGCGCAGTCGATTGCCGAGCACAAACCGCTTTTGTACTTTTCTAAAGAACTATCAAACAACAATTTTCATCCACAAGCAATGACTACTATGTTTTTTTAAGAAACTTTCAAACCGAATATCTTGAGGTGCGTTTATATTGGGTCGCACCGTTGCAGCTAACTTCTACTCGCTATTTCTCAGTGTTTCCTCGATTGTATGCAGTTTTCGTTTGTTGACATTTTCAATTGAATAACAATAAAGCGATAATGATACTGTTAACCTTTGCTATCAATTGATAACCATTTGTTTCCTTTTCGAGCATATCAGCTGTCATATGAAAACTACTCGAATACTCTTGTATTGATATTGATAGCTGAAGTGCTCGAGAGAGAAACAAATTATTTTCAATCGAAAGCAAAGGTAAACAGTATCACTATCACCTGACAAATATCAATGGAAAATAACTTTGTTAGGCCCTGGTTAGAACACGAAAAAAAAAAACAAAATAGCGAACGAATATATAGCGGCTCGTGCAGGATTAGAAAATAAGCAACAATTTCATCATAGCTACTTGAAAAAAAATGTTTCTTGACGCTGCATCATTCACAATACCTTTTCTAAGCACAAATACATATCGTTTGAATGGTTGGCGACGAGCATTTTATGTAGGTTGTTATTAAGTTCACCATATATTGTTGTTACCGAAAAAATTTGTTTTTCACATTATCGCGGGCAATGCATAACCGATCTTATATGCTAAGCTCGGAAAAACTAGCTTTTTCTCATGTCCAAATTTACTTTAAAAGAAATGTAAAAGATTTTTTTTTTGTTTCTTCACCTATGGAAAATATTTTTTTGATGTCATTGATGAAGAGACTCGCTCACGCTACACACCACATTTACACTGCAGTTTCTTTTCTTTACGCCCGCTATCCAGACGAATGATAAGAAACTTTCAAAAATGGCACGAACTAGCTTAACCAGTTTTGGTGGGGAATAATCTGGTATAACTCGTTGCGCTTGATTAAAACGTACGCCGCTTTCGAATTTCAAACAGATGAGTATACTTGCAAACAATGAACGGTGCTCCCACAGACCATTATTATAATAGGGGTCTTCATATCGAGCTCGTATACGAATACAGAGCCGTAAACTGCGTATCTTCCATTACTCGTCAATGGAGGTGAGTATTTTTACGGCTGAGTATTTGTTTACGAGCTCGACATGAATCCCCCTAATGAAAATTTGTCCCAAAGGATCTGAATACACCATTCGATTCGTTATGACGTCCTGAATCTTTGGTCAAAATTTCAAAATTGTCGTACAGTACATTTTTGAATAATGCCCTTTCGAAGGTCATAAAGCACAAAAAAGTGATATAAAAACAATGAAATACATTAAGGTCGCTTTTTACGCGGTTTTTCTAGGCGGATTTCGGAATTTACGCGGTTTTTTAAGGCGGATTCCGGAATTAACGCGGCACGTATCCCCTGCGTATAAAGCGACTATATTGTACTAATTGTAAAGCACGTTTTTCAACCATCATTTTATTCAATTGTTTCCAAAATATTTTCTATGCATTCCAAGTGTTATACATGAAATTTTCGAAATCGAAGTTTTTTCTAGATGCCATATGTACACTGAGAGAAAAGCACTTAAGAATTTCATAAGTCATAACTTATGAACATGCATAATTTTGATTTCATTAGACACTTATGCATTGCATATCAAGCTTATAAATTTCATAAGTATACTTAAGGATTTCCATATGAACGTTATGTGCATCCCATACGCGTAACTTATGATTTTCAGAAACGGCAAAATTGTGAAAATTCCATAGTCATATCTTATAAAATCTGCAAAATGGCAGACCAGAATTGTTGATTTGTGCACCGTCAGATAAGTGTTAGAAGTTTTTGGATAGAGCTAAGCTGGAATTTGCACAGCTGGTTAAAATTGAAGCAAAATAACTGTAAGTACCTATTTTCAAATCCTATAGGTATATGGTATACATTATGTCATCTATGTTTATTCTAGCAACTATTGAATTTTGTGATCGTTAAAAACGACAACACTGACGACATTCGGCAAGAGGAATCAAAGGCTAACTTGTTCTCCGAATTTCAATCTCCATTTACTTGAACTCTTAACTATATATTTGTAATATTTGCGAGTGAATATTAAGTGAGAACTAGTGTAAAAAAGTTTTTTTTTTAACAAAACATGTTAGCATACCCTAGTATTATTAATTTCATGGCAGCAATTATAAGCTTTATAACATTAAACTAATGATATTCATATCAATCTGTTCCTTGAAATTCATATTGAAAAGCTATGATTTTGATATTTCTGTTTCTATATCATGCATACCTACGAGCAATAAATTTTATAAGTATGACTTATGAAAATCGTTAGCAATTGAGAACAAAATGTTCCCTCCAATTCATAAGCCAAACTTATGACTTTTATAAGGAATCCTTGTGGCGCAAAATCATAAGGGGTTCTTATGGAACTCAATAGTTATTTTCTCTGCGTGTATTAGAAATGCATGGAACGTCGAGACTAGACCTGTGCGCCGACCATATCATCGGCGGCGGCGGCGTAGGAAACATTTTACCTCTGCGGCGATCGGCGCTCCGGCGTGACGCCGTTGACTTTTATCGGCGGCGGCGGCGGCGGCGTGTATCGGCGTGACTCTAATTACCACTTATAAAATATGTTCGGATTTTTTTAATTCAACGTTCATAAATAAAAATGTATGGGTCAGGGTTGACAGGATGGAGAAAAAAAAAATAAAAATGGTAAGAAAAGAAATAAACAAACAATTGAACAACCAGAAAATAATAAACCAAGCAGAGAAAGTATAAACAAGTGTGGATACCAAAAAAATCATCAACGAGCCCACAATAAAAAATTACAGGGAATACTGTTATCTGAGATGTTCAGTTTAGGAAAAAATAAGATAGGTTTTCGATATGTTCATTCCGATTAACCGTAGACCTACTTCGGGAAAATTTGATAAATCTTACGTTGGAGGGTCGTTTTCAATTTTCATATATTTTGTTAGGTTACCCATGGAAAAATTGGAAAAAATGTGAAACTCTTTTCATTCAAATAGAGTTTTTCGTTAAACTCCACAGATTATTCATTTTCTATTGCGACTTTAAGAACATATTCATTATCATTACCACCTGGAAAATTTCGTTTGTTGGAAATAGCGTTGAAATAAGCAACAAAATCACATTAACTATGTGATGTCATTTCCATGAAAATTGCCCTCAAATATGATCCATTCTGACCGAAAAGTCCGCAGATATCACCATGGTAGTGGGAAATAGCTGAAAGTGTTCTTTTAGATGCCTTAACGTTCAAGCAACAAAGTAACGAGGAATCAGCAAACAAATAAAATCGTGTTTGACAACGTTCTGTTGGATCATTTTGATTAATATTAAATTCATCGTGAATTTTGGCGAAAAGCTTAAAATCGATGTTGAAAATAACTATCTACAAAAAATCTTTGTTTCAGCGTATTTAATGTCAAATATTGGGGGACTTAGGGAACATTTGTAAATACACGCTCAGGGGAAGGGAGGTACTTAACGAAGTGTTGCACTGCGTGAGGCCACCATGTAAAATTGCGTAGGGGTGAAGGGGAATTGAGAATTGCCGAATTCCGCGAAACTTAATATACGAGTGTTCCCTTATCGGCTGTGATTTGCGGTATTTCTATAATCATGGAAAAATCTAGCAAACACAACCACTATCGGCGCGGTAAAAATTTCTCGGGGGCATATACACTGAGAATATTTTTTCGTTAATCTCTGCACGCACATTTCGTAAACATGAAATTCGTAGATTGTACAGCACTTTTGCTGGATGTATAGAACATTCGTACTGCAAGTTATCGAATAGAATTGCAACTTTACGCATAATTTGTACAATTCACGAATGTTCCTTCATACGAACGTGGATAACAACGAACAAAAAAAAAACGGAGGCACGAGTATTTAATTGAACGAAATTTTTGTGTTCTGTTATTTTTGATTTCGTGTAATGTACATGTTATTGCGTAAGCTTACTAATTTTTCGTACTATTTACATTATGCAGCGTTTGTTTGTACGATTGATTGCGTTCATTTCTTGAACCTTTCGTTACGTATACGAATAGAGATCTGCAATTATTTTGACCATTTTGACAGTTCTGACGAAAGTACCTTCACATCTAATACTCATTAAAGATATACCACACTGCAAATATTTTTTCGTTATTCCACTCACGCACATTTCGTAAACATGGATTTCGTAGAGTGTACAGCACTTTTTGATTTTATAGAACATTCGTATTGCAAGTTATCGAATAGAACTGCAACTTACGCAAAATTTATCCAATTCACGCATGTACTTTCGTATGAACGTGGATAACAACGAGTAATTACTAGAATGTGTTCTGTTATTTTTGATTTCGTATAAACAGAGCTGGTAGCCACATGGTTACAGAGTCCGCTTTGATAAGCAGATGGTCGTGAGTGAAGGACTTGGTCCGAATCCGTTGCTTTCCCACGATGAGGTAGAGAACATTTATACGCTTCTGGAACAACATCACTCTCGCATCGATAGAACCGCCGCGATACAAATATACCCTTCGCTCAGGTTTCGTATTGAAATAACTTTCGTGAATTTGTACGTCTGTGGGGTTAAGTTGGAAAGCGCGTCGTCGCTCTCTCGCAATCGATAGAACTAGAATAGCGTTGTGGCAAACCAGTGATGATCAATCAAGCTCCTCAAGCTCTCTTTCTCTCTTTTATTTTTGATTTCGTATAGTGTATACATTATTGCGTAAGCTTACTAATTTTGCGTACTATTTACATTATGCAGCGTTCTGAGTACGGATTATTTACGTGAGCTTACTAATTCTTCGTACTATTTACATTATGCAGCGTTCTCTGTACGAATTATTTGCGTAAACTTATTATTTTTTCGTACTATTTACATAATGCGGAGTTCTTTGTACGAATCACTTGCGTGAGCTTACTAATTTTTCGTACTATTTACATTTTGCAGCATTCTTTGTACGAATTGTTTGCGTGAGCTTACTAATTTTTCGTACTATTTAAATTATGCAACCTTTGTTTGTACGATTGATTGCGTTTATTTTTAAAACCTTTCGTTACGTATACGAATATGAATTTGTAACAGTTTTGACAGTTCTGACGAAAGTACCTTCATATTTATTACGCATTGGTTTCGTTACAGAAAACAACATAAGGTTTTGTATATAAAACATACGTTTTCGTGGAATAAACTAAAATATATTTTCAGTGTAGGTGTATTCCAAGTCCAAGTCCTTCTATTTTGGTAGTAATTGGATAGATTTACATCAAAAACGTGTTATTTTCGTATGATCAACACAAAAAAGGTGACATCTATTTAAAACGTCACCCAATATATAAAATATTACTTTAAATTCGTTTGCTCCATTTTTCTAGTGTCTTTTTACACATGATATAAAACAAAGATTTAGAAATCTCCATATAAATCTTCATTTAATAAAATGTCAATAAAATGAAAAAGAGGAACCACGAGGAAGATTTTCTTTTCGTATATTTTCAGAAGGCTCTGACCTTTCTGTCAATGAATAAAGCTGTGACGGGACTTGCCCGGAAGGTTACTAAATCATGAAATGAATTTCACAATATTATGGATTTTTCGCGGTTTGTTTTCATAATCACTTATTTCGTAAATAGTCCATGATTATTTTATACATTCAACGTTTTAAATAATGCAAAACCTTTTACTTATCTTGTAGATTATGTCCTGTAAGAGAGAAAAACTATTTGACATAATTTTTCAATTTTATACGCCACCCGAGCAGTAGCACGTATTTTTCAAACTGACCAATTTACTGTGGAATAACTTTGAAATATAACAGTTTGGTTTATGTGATAGGACACCAATGGCTTCTGGGATAGCATGAGGGTATGTTTCAACTGGAATTAATTAAAAATAATGGAAATCGTGTATTTTGTGTGTCGGACTTTTGGCCAAGTTTTTGGTTCAAATACTCCTATGTGCGGCGGCGCGCTAAAAATTCTCTCGGCGGTGCGCCGGGTCCAAATCATCGGCGGCGGCGGCGTGCGTAAAAGTGTCGGCGGCGGCGGCGCGGCGTGGCGGCGCACAGGACTAGTCGAGACTTGACGTTAACTCGAATTTTTTTCTAAAAATCAAGTTTCTGTGCTTTTTTTTCATCGATATTTTTCGTGCGTGTGCGTGTGTGTGCGTGTGCGTGTGTGTGCGTGTTTGTGCGTGTGCGTGTGTGTGCGTGTGCGTATGTGTGTGTGTATGTGTGTGTGCGTGTGCGCATGCGTGTGTGTGCGTGTGCGTGTGTGTACGTGTGTGTGCGTGTGTGTGTATGTGTATGTGTATGTGTATGTGTATGTGTTTGTGTATGTGTATGTGTATGTGTATGTGTATGTGTATGTGTATGTGTATGTGTATGTATGCACGTGTTTGTATGTGTGTATGTCACTGTGTGTGTGTGTAAGTAGCGTGGGTGTGTCTGAGTAACGTGTCTGAGTAGTGTGAGTGGGGTGTGAGTGTGAGTAGTGTGAGTAGTGTGAGTAGTGTGAGTAGTGTATGTGTATGTGTGAGTAGTGTGCGTGTGTGTGTGTGTGTATGTGTGAGTGTGTGTGTGTGAGTAGTGTGTGTGTGTGAGTAGTGTGTGGGTGTGTGAGAGAGTAGTGTGTGTGTATATTACGTGTATGTGTGTATAACATGTGTGGGCAAAAATGCATTTATCCGAGGGAAATATATTTATGACAGAATACTTGTATAGGCAGCAAGTTAATTAGTTTTCCTATTAATACTTCAATTGGTATTTCTATGATATTGACCATAATTTCATGCTTGTTATTTTCAGCACTGAGCTTGTTTTGTGTTTATTTGTAACATGGGACTGATTAAAATTCATATTTTTCTAATCAATTTAGCAACGAAAAGCTTTTTCTTGCGATTTTTCGAGAGCACCGGGTATGTGAAGAAGTTTTTGAGGTTTAAGCAAAAAATGATGAGATTTTACATGGGACTGTTATGCATTTATGGGCAGTTCATGTGGGTATTGGTATTTGTATGCTGTGGTTTACGACAGGTGTATGTGATTTTTTGTGAAATATTTATGGATTATTGTGTATGGTATTTGTACGTTTGGTGTGTGTTATATACTATGGCTATGGCAGAATTAAATCTTAACACCCACCATAGTCCCACGGCAAGCCTACGTTTGTGCACTCAAGCACATACCCTTTAACTTTTTTCTGTAATTTTAATGTCCAACCGATCCGATTATTCATTAATTCTCGATCCTGAGGAATTGATTTTAGAGGAGCGGTCGCGACGAAATTAAACACACCAATACTTTACGGCTGTATTGGCTGGAACAGATGTTCCCTAACACTTATCAACCCATTCCTTGAAAAAAATTTTTTCCCATCAGGAATCGACACTAAATAAAAAAGGGAATATTTGTTTTTCATGGTAACAAAACTAACAGAAGTAGTGTTTCTTTGAGAGCAATAACTTGAGAACGAGTCATTAAATTTTGACAGCATTCTAGTTAAGGTTGGTAGAATTGAGTTGTTCCAACATTTTTTACGCATGTGGTACTTATTTGATTTATAGAAAATTTTCTGAGTACAAATAGTTGCGCACAAACTTGTTTGTTTAGTTTAAGTTCTATTCATATAGACCCTGATGTCAGATGAATGCAAATAATAAATAAATAAATGAATAAATAAATAAATAAATAAATGATTAAATAAAACAAGTTTCTATTTGTTCAATATTCCCAATTTGTAGTTTTGTAAAATTGTAAAAGAATTTATCTCTTCGTTTCCTGAATATGTATTTCCCAATCAGGTACAAATGATAAAACAACATTTTAAACTTGTGGCAAACAATAAGCAAGTGCAAAATGAGTGAACCGAAAAATGCGCGCAGAAAACTTCTGGCACTGATTACACTTGCCAGGAAGTTCCGGTTGCGACACCAAGACTATTAAATAAACTGCAAATCCTTGATAACAGCAGAAGCGTCTCTGTCGGCTTGATAACTTCACGAAAATGGAAACTTTTTACTAGCAAACCGGGTAATGAGTGTCAATGGCTACCATCTTTTCTCCGACTCGTTAGGGAAAAAGTCACCTAATGACCACTTGGAAGTTTCTTGCTTTAACATCCAACCAGCAGAAATTATTACACCAGTGAATTGCAATAATTGCAAAGTACTGCCTTTGTCTTCGTGCAGTGGAGAACTTTTTGTACTTCTATGCTGTACTTTCCATCCACTTCATTATTTCAGCGATGCTTTCTTGCATTTCTTTGGAGAAGATTTGGTTCACAAAGTGATATTTTGTTTGTTCGGTTACTGCAATTATGTTCGGATATGAAACGTAAACGACACGCCAGGGAAGCCAACAGTGCTCTCCAATAGCAACAAGTATCGCCTTCATCGTAATCCAATAACCAAAATGATCACAACTAACTCCGTACCATGTTCTTCCGGGTAGGAGCCGTAATCCAATTGGTCGACAAATCCCTGTCATGAATCCAATATCCAATTACCACCATGAGATGACAAAAAACATCTGCTGCAAATCTTCAACCCACCCACTCGGAGATATCAACTGATCCACCGGAAATACAAACCACAACTGCTGCATTATTCTGCTCACGTTTACTGACTGGAAACAGTAACCCCCGGTTTGCCGCACTGCCGTCCTTAAAAATATTTGCTCGAACACGAAATGCACTCCACCAGCCAAACTGTGTACACTGTGTTAACTTGATCATAGGAACAAGATGACGTTCACAACCATACTGTGTAAGGTTCTGACCCACTGACCTTTCCATCCGATCCCTTTTATTTTTTATGACCCAAAGCTAGCTTATGATTTGCAATTTCTTGTGCATACTAATTGGATAACAGCAACATGGAAATCAGTAAACTAGTTTTCCAATCAATTTCAGCAAATCAAACATATAGTTTTCAAACTTGATACTATCGAAGTGAAAACAAAATCCCGTGACGGCAAAAATTGTTTTGCCAACCTACCAACAGCTGTTGGTAGTGAATAGGGAAGCTTCCCGTCTTGAATATTGCATTCACAACAGGCAGCTACTACGTGCCGTAAAGTAACAAGAAGCTTTCAGCACCAGTTTGCATCTTCATCCATCACTAGCGATGCACCTGATCCTGCCGGCCACCCCTCTGGTGAATGATCCTGGTCCGAAGCACTTTCACGTACTGCAGGGAAGTTCACACCTCCTTACTCACAGACCTCTATTAATCTTTCGCACCTGAGAGACTGCCTGAGGGGGTCTGTGTGCACCCTCTGGTCGTTTTCCCTGTTTGATAATAACGTGCCCCGCGAATCATCAACCGGAAGGCTATACACATAGTTTACCTTTCGACGTTGGATCTCATCCGTCTTTTGCCAATGACTGGGGTTTTGAGTAATGGAAAATGAATGTTTCCTACCTTGCAGCACGCGATGGTGCCGGAAAGTGCATCACCTGAGGGTTGATTTACCGGAGAAAATGTGTTCGTTTGTGCACCACTGCACTGGGCTGCAACGGGGAAAGCAAACCGTCAGACAAATGTTATTCTCATTGCCATTGTTGCCGCGATTTTACAAACCGAAAGGAATTGTAGTGCTACATTATGATAGACTAGACTAACTGCAAGCTTCAAAGTAAACCGACCGAAAGCTGCTCAGAAGGTTACTTCAGCCAAAGAAGACGAAGTAAAGGGGGACTAATGGGAAAAAATCTGATTTAAAAACTGAAAGTAACAGAGAGCCGAATGAAAAATTGAATCCGGAACGTTGCTAAGTAGCTGTTTATGGCGAAGAATGACTCCAGTCATGACCACTGATGCTAATACGTTGCGAAAGATGAAGCAAAATTTAAATAAAGGTACAGTTTCTGGGGAAATCTTACTGAACTGAAACAAATAATTGAGATTCTGGTGTAAATTAATATTTGTGTACGACTGGAAAATACATTACTACTGGGAACTTTGACTATTCTGGCTCAAGCATTTTTATTATTAGGTTTTGCTTAAAAGCGTTTTCTCACCCTACACATTGCCGAATGATTTATATGTCATATCACTGTACCACATTGATTGATGCATGTCTCACTTTTTCAACGAATAAAACCACATCACCGAGCCAATCTCATCAAATTCTCACCCACAATCGAAACTATCACCACCCATGCTACTCCATTTTTTCTCTGATTGCTTTTTTATAAACATCTCCGTTATCTGGTCGAATCAATCACCGAATCTCATCTGAGTCTGTGATTTGCTGTCTATATTTATTCACTCGATTACAGAAAGCCCGATCTTACTCTACACCTAAAAAACCGGAATCCTCCACGTTGCATACCGAATTAGCTTTGTGTGCTTCTTTCCGAGAAGAACTCGCCGCTGAGCTGTTGTTGCCATACTTCAGCAGAAAAAAAAAAATCCCAGCTAGTGAAAGTGGAAATTGATTGAGTACCGTATCGCCACTCGATAGACTAGCAGGATGCTAAAATCATGAGATGAAATGCTTAATAGTGACGTGCGCAATTCGTCTAACATTACCAACCCAACCCTCCTCGGCGCGCCGTGTTCGTCCCTCTCATCGAGTAGGTGGTCGCACGTAACGAAGCGCAATTTATCAAAATTAAGCATCTCTTTTCGCGTTGACGGCAGTGTGGCAACAGCGGAAGCTTGATCGAGTATGAACGGTGACGAAAACGGATTCCTCAGAATACAGAAAAAAAAACTCTTCCTGCTAAGTGTGAAGCGGTTTTTGCGAATAGGATTAATCTCGTAGGGAAGTTTTTTTTCGACTTCTTTTTTCCAAACTTTGCTACACGCAGCGAATGAGAATGGTAGTCAAAAGACGTCTCAAAAAAATTCTGTTATCCCATATTATACCTGAATCCCGCTGAGGTATTTTGTACGCTTCAGCTCGAATCAAATATTCTTAAATTTTGCATATGATTAGAACCGTAAACTGATGTGTCGTTGAACAAACATCTTCGAAAATTTCTTTTCTGGACTTCATATATTTAAACCCATATACAGAAGTCTTTCGGCACGCATAGACAACTTTCCAGCACGCAATCCAAAGATACCACCTAGATTAATTTCCGCCAACTTTGAATGATTGAAGAGAGTGAGTTTATTTTTTCGGTGTTCGTTCTGATACTGCTAGCATGTTTGTATCCTACTACATTAAGATCCACAGTCGATTTAGGTTTCTCTTGAAAAGCTCAGCTCTTTGCTTTTGATTTACCTCTCACGGTTTCGGAAAAATGGCTATAAATAAAAATATCGCACTGATTGCGAAAACTGCGGCGAGCTGCTAAATCCGGCTACTAGTAAATTATCAGTAATTAATTTCTCTAACCCCAGACGGTTTGCATTTCACGGCAGGTGTTTGTTAAACGGAATCGAACCTATCTGAAGCATCCACAAGTCGATCCACAACGGTAGCCGCGCACTCAGCCAGCACTCACATTCTCACTTCTTGCGTTACTCTAGGCGTAGCGCGGGGACACAAGGTTGCCTAGAGGTGAAGCAGCCGGGAATCCTTTTCGGCGATTTTGTAGCAAATTTATGGACGCGTTATGATAAAAAATGATGATGATGATGATGGGATTCACAGCCCTAGATGGATTCCTCGAAATAACATTCCACATTTACCTCGCAATTTATCTAAATTTTCACCGACCGCGTCACGAAGATAGGGGCGCCCTCTGCACCCGTGCTGGTTAAATTTGACTACCACCGAGGCACTGGCATACCAACAATAACCGGGTGTCGAGCGAGGAAAATATATTTGTTTCTGCACCATGAAGTGGTACTGAGAGATACTGGGGATGGGGTCAAATGCTACGCTTCAGTTATGAGAGCGTGATCCGTTCACAGTACTTGTCTGGAACCTGACTTAATGAAATTATCTTGAAAAGTGCACACACGTTCGCAGTGAAGAATCAGAAATTCCTGCTAGATGCTATTGCACCCGGTTGGTACATAATGGGGCGAAACAAAAGCTGACAAATGTAAAACTTTGGAATAAGTTTACTTGGCAAAATTTGAGCTGATGCAATTTGTTGGTTATAGGACAAACATTGTAATTTAACTTATCAACTGGGGTGTGCAAAATAAAATAGAGGGTTGTTAGCACTATACAAATCATGCGAAGTGTAAATTAAATGTATGGCATTTTTTGTGAAATGAATGGAAGAATTTTGTCTAGCTCAGAGAAAATTTAAATAATATCTTATCTTTACTCTATTCGCCTCTACTCTACTCTACTCTACTCTACTCTACTCTACTCTACTCTACTCTACTCTACTCTACTCTACTCTACCCTACTCTACTCTACTCTACTCTACTCTACTCTACTCTACTCTACTCTACTCTACTCTACTCTACTCTTCTCTACTTTACTCTACTCTACTCTACTCTACTCTACTCTACTCTACTCTACTCTACTCTACTCTACTCTACTCTACTCTACTCTACTCTACTCTACTCTACTCTACTCTACTCTACTCTACTCTACTCTACTCTACTCTACTCTACTCTACTCTACTCTACTCTACTCTACTCTACTCTACTCTACTCTACTCTACTCTACTCTACTCTACTCTACTCTACTCTACTCTACTCTACTCTACTCTACTCTACTCTACTCTACTCTACTCTACTCTACTCTACTCTACTCTACTCTACTCTACTCTACTCTACTCTACTCTACTCTACTCTACTCTACTCTACTCTACTCTACTCTACTCTACTCTACTCTACTCTACTCTACTCTACTCTACTCTACTCTACTCTACTCTACTCTACTCTACTCTACTCTACTCTACTCTACTCTACTCTACTCTACTCTACTCTACTCTACTCTACTCTACTCTACTCTACTCTACTCTACTCTACTCTACTCTACTCTACTCTACTCTACTCTACTCTACTCTACTCTACTCTACTCTACTCTACTTTACTCTACTCTACTCTACTCTACTCTACTCTACTCTATTCTACTCTAATCTACTCTATTCTACTCTACTCTACTCTTTTCTACTCTACTCTACTCTACTCTACTCTACTCTACTCTACTCTACTCTACTCTACCCTATTCTACTCTACTCTACTCTATTCTACTCTACTCTACTCTTTTCTACTCTACTCTACTCTACTCTATTCTAGCATTTCAAAAATCTGTACCTTTCAAATCTTGACCTGTTTTCCATTTTCCAAAAAGATGCTAGAGGGGAAGCTAATAAAATCAATAATCGTAAGTCCTCGGCAGATTCATGCACAGTTTTTTATTTCACCGATTTCGTGCTCTAAATTAATAGCGTCCTCATATTTGATTTTAGTGATATGCTTTATTTGGAAAAGTTTCTATGTATTTTATTGCGCTTCTTTCAGTATGGCCGATTTAGTGATTGATTCACCTAGAAGTGATACGAAAAATGTATTTTTCTGAGTAGTGAGAAAGATAGCCAGTGTCTTCGAGAAAGTTGTGGCAAATGTTTCTGCTAGAAACTTTGTAAAAGATGTCAAATTTTTATCTCTAATGTTAAAAGAGATATAAAAGGTTTTACATACAAAGTTCACTCAAATCATAATTTTCAATATAACTTTTTTCTTGGATTTTGTACATATTTTATACCTTCTACATAATTATGAGCCACATAGAAATACATATTTTTGTAACGGCAGCTCAAAATATGAGTTTTCAATAAAGGTAAATTATCACCGAAGAACAGATGTCGAAACTGCCAAACTACTTGATACTATTCTGCAAGGGACGAATGATAACCTGAAGTCCCTAGAAGCATGTTTGTCATTCTCCTCAGTATGTGAAAGGAGAGGAGAAAAAATTCACCGCACACTTCCCTTCCAGTATGTGCCTGCGTGTAGCTAATGCTTTCACCACTGCTTTTTTCTCCACTTCAAAGTGTCTCAACCAGCATAAAGAGTGACAAACACACTTCCAGCTCACCCCACATCTGATAGAAACAAGAGGGGTGAATCACTCTACAGAGAAAACGCATAAGTACACAACAGTCCACTGACGAGTAGTCCGGAAGGTGAAAAAAATTCTACCGGGCAAAAATGTAGCCCTCGTGTAGCTACACTGCGAAAACGAATTACACCAGAGTAAATTCGACCGGCACGAGCAACGCAGTCTATTTTTTTTCTCCCAGTCTCTTTTCCTCTTCTGCCATGCTCAAGAAACCAACTGTGAAACGCACCGCAGATAGCTCTGCAGTGTAATTATTGTGTGTGATGTCCACACGTGTGAGAAAGTACACCATAGTTCATTGTCTCGCAAGAGAGAGATTTCAGATTTCACCGCAGTGCTTTCAGGAAGCTCAGCAGATAAAAATCGTTTGTCGCTCTTTTCCAGAATGAGCGTTGAGTTGCTCTTTAGTGTGAGAGCAGTTGTTTTCGCAGTGCAAGATGTTTTCCTGCACTCTAGAGGTTTTCTGAGGAGAAAAGACAAGCATGTCTAGAAGATTTATAAATTCAATCTGGTGCTGTGCAGTTTTGGCTGATAAGTTCCCGACATTCTTCAGAAAATTGTCATACAAATATTTTACTTTAAGATTTCTTACAAAACACCGTCCAATAAAGCTCTGAGTTGGAAATTCATCAAGAGTAAATTGTTTCGTAATTTACATCGCATCTAAAGGCAGCTGCTTAGAAAATCAAGCTAATACCGGCCTGCTAACCAGAATGCACACCATCAAATGTATCTGAATACTAATATACAAAATCTTCGGTGAACATGAAGGTGTTGAACCGGACCTGATTATTATAACTTCAATCATCTGCATACCGAAAATGATATGCGATCGTTCTCAAAAGATATACTTCTCGATAATATTGTTTCCCTGATTTTGCGGGTCTCAAACAAGCTTAATTAGATACCTTCAATTCTTATTTAAAAACCTTGATCATCTGCAGAAAGTTCTAGATGAAGTAAATCGTCGATAACTGTTGTCCTGATATGGATGATTAGTTTTATTTTCTCGCAAAACATGTGACAACGATATGAGCCGTCAAATGAAACGACAAGTTGCAGCTGCGAACAGGGCCTTCTACGGACTACGTAACCAGCTAAGGTCCCGTAGTTTGCAAACTCGCACAAAACTAGCGCTGATACTCCCGGTGGCCCTTTACGGACATGAAGCATGGACGCTGAAGGAAGCTGATCAACGAGTGCTCGGAGTTTTTTAGCGTGAAGCTCTACGATCGATACTTGGCGGTAAAATGGCGCAGACACATGAATCACGAGTTGTACCAGGTGTACAAACCTGCCGATATAGTGAAGGTAATACAGCGGGGCAGGGCTGGACATGTAGCTAGAATGCCTGACGAGAGAGCCGCCAAAACTATTATTAGTAGACAACCAAAAAAAGGTCGTTGACTCTGAGGTAGGCCTCGCACGCGGTGGATGTGCGCGGTGGAAGAAGATGCACGATCTGCTGGTGTACGGGGAGACTGGAGAACGGCTGCCCAAGACAGAAGAAGCTGGACATCTCTAATTCGTTCGGCCTTAGACTAGTAAACGGTCCGTTAGCTAACAAAGTAAAAATGCAGGCTTCGTTTTATAAAATTCATTGCACTTCATTCGGAATATTGGAACGTCAAAAAAAAAAACATAACGAACTCAAAACAGAATTTGATTATCCTCCAGCTGCAGCCAGCCAGCGCAGCGTGATATACTTTTGTGTGGCTCAGAGTGTTGCACTTTTGTTCTCTGCTTCCATCCGACACGGGAAGAATTGGTTTGTTTTTTCTTTCAAACCGCAACACGATACAACGTTATTTTGCTGCGTGTCTGAGAGCTCCATGGTGGCCACGCGATAGCCAACACGGAATGAGATTTTTCATGAATTCTTATGAACTCTGCATCTTGCGAAACTTGGAAAATGACAAAACTTGAAATAAGGCGGCACCACGTACAACATATTTCAAAGACTTTAGAGTTAGTATAAACAATGGTATTCACAAAATCAATCTGATTTTCAACAACAGCTCAGCGTGTTGTTGTTGTTCCTATGTGGAATAAATAAACCATCCTGATGAAATATAATGTATTTGGTGCTATTTATGGTGAATATTTTTAGGCAAATTATTTGGAGACACTAGCGATCCATTTCATAAGATAATTTCTAAACGTTCCACGCCATGCCTGCCACAATTGAAAAAACGACTAAGTCACACAGAGTGGATTTTTCTAAGAAAGTTTGAAAAAAAGACCTAGAATACAAAAAAAAAAATTCAATAAGATAATCGCTCTACTAACTGAAGCATTTCAAAGTGTCAAAATACTTACTTTTCAATCAATTGCGGCCACTCCTGTTAGGAAAATTCTTTTTTTTACCCACAGACTACAGTGTGATCAAACATTATTCGAAATCGCGAAAACCAATTGTCCGTAACAATGCACTCACAAAAAGTAGCATTGAAAGAGAGATAATAAGTGATGCCCCGGTTCGAGGCACGTCCGAGATTTGTTTTCAATAAATGCTGGGAGCAAACATTGCCCGCCACCAGCCAGCCAGCAGCCAGCGGCACTACTCGAAAACGTACGGCTGACTGCTCGGTCGTTACTGTACGTGATTAATAGTTAAAATGATAATTGGAAAACGTTGAGGAAATGGAATATCCTTTCACCGTTGGCGTCCCGAGTTGGCACGTAAGCACCTGCGGCGGTACCGGTGTGCTGGCACCAAACCCCTTCACCCCGCATGTTTCCATTACACTACTAGTGCTAGCAGTAAAGCTCGGAAGCCGGCTGTAATCCGACGGTGCACGCTTGATTGGTAGCCCGATCTGGTTCTTGATTAATGGATAATGAAAATTGGCTCACGGGCGTACGCTTTGCTACAAACTATCATCACCCGGAATGTGCCGAAGTAAAATCAGTGCTTTGACAGTGCAGACAGAGACAGGGGACTGGTTGCCCAATGGAAAATAATGACGAAAAAAAAAGATCTTGGAACGACAATTGAAATCACAGAAGTTTGGTCATGCGAAAGCTATTTGATTTGCTGTTACTCCTGATTCGCACTTGGCTTTGAAGCACGCTGGCGCCACGTGGCCGGATCACTGCGCTCTGCTGCGAATGTCAGGTCCGTTGTACTAACGAGCAGAACCCAGACTCTGCAGTGTACAAGCAGGACCGGAAGATATCTATAAGACTCAACGCGTAATTGGATACTGGTCGAAGTTTCGTAATTAAATTAATGCTTGGCTAAATCCGTAAGAAAAACAATGCTGCGAATGAGAAACTGCACGGTGAAGCTTTTTTGCGATCGGCGATTGCGATTTTGTAATCAGCGGAGAAAAAGTAATGCACACGAAAACTTCATGAAAGAATACAAATTAGACGGACAGTGGTTTAAGAAAGCAATTTTATTATTTTCAAGAAAGCATCGTGATTTCGCATGGATATTTGTATTACCTATTTACAACGGATGAATAAAAACTGGAATCAGCGGAAAGGTTCAAATGCTCATACTTTTTTATAACTGTACAACTATGTGTCGTTGAATGTTGTACAGTTTACAAGATTTTAAGGTAAAATTTCAAAAATGATTTTAATGCATATGGTCATTGTCTAGTAACGCCGTTTGCATGGCCTTCGCAGTAATTTTAGTTGCAGGCCAGTGTAATAACAAGTTAGTTTAAAATACCCTCAATGCGCAAGAGCCAAAAACACATCGTCATCACCCAAGTAACAAAACTGGTTTTATCAAAGTTTTATAGCGCTGTTTTGGCTGTATTAAGCGCTATAAAACTTTGATAAACAGGTGGTTTATTTATTTTTGTATAGATTGAAGAACGATTTGCTAGTAAGTAGCTGATATAAGAAAGCAACATAATTTCTGTTGTAATGTGTCCAATTTATGATTTTCTCCCAAGACCTTAAATTAACAAATATTTAAAACATGGCGGCCGTTTTTAATAAGAACCTTATCATGGTTGTAGTGTATTCAATACAAATAACAGTGATTGCGAAAGAGGAAGAAATACAGAAAATATTACACGAATATCATAATAGCCCTTCAGGAGGACAACATAGCCTATATTTTTAAATGAGAGAGCCCACAAATGAAATAATGTAAGAAGATCGATTGCAGAATTCATTAGGGTCTGTGAATTATGCACACGGAATATGTAGGGTAAGGAACGACTTAAGCAGTAGCGCCTATTTTAATCAGTCGAAGAAAACAGGCCTCAAATTTATGAATTTTGAACAACATCGACAATTTC